>NC_090647.1:40932311-41032311 GCF_040937935.1 Hyperolius riggenbachi | reverse complement strand
GCCAATCAAAATTCACGTTTTGATCTTCAAGGGGAATAATTACATTGCTGCTATTCATACACTCTTAATGGCAGAGGCCTCAAATCTGGTACAGTCAGTCACTGGGAGACTGGGGTTTAAATTCTGAAAAGGGAGTGGGCCAAAAACAGCCAATCAGATTTGTTTAATTTCAATGGTAACATGCAGCTTATTGATGCCAAAGACCACAAAGCTCATAAACTTGGTCAGTGAGTGACTGTATGTCAAGGTTAGTGGGCAGAGCCAAAAACAACTTTTTACATGGCAAAATATAAATTGCAGCGATTCTTACACTGTTAATGGCAGGGATCTCAAACTTGACACAGTTGGTCACTGGGGGACTAGGATTAATATATGGAAAAGTAGGTGGAGCCTACAAGAGCCAATCAAAATTCACCTATTGATTTTCAAGGGGAATATTGAAACTGCTGTCATTCCTACACTGTTAATGGCAGAGGCCTCAAACCTGCTACAGTCGATCATCAAGTGACTGTGGTTCAAATTCACTTAAGGGGTGGAGCCACAAAAATCCAATCAGATCTGCTTTTTTTGGGATAAACTGCTTCAATTCACACAATTTTGATGCCTGGAACCCAAAAGCTCACAAACTTGGTCGACTGTGTGTCAAGGTTACAAAAAGTAGGTGGAGTCAAAAACAGATTTTCGAGGAAATTGTAAACTGCAGCCCTTCTTACACTGTTAATGGCAGGGTTCTCAAACTTTGCACAATTGGTTACTGGGTGACTGGGATTAATATTCATAACAGTGGGTAGAGCCTAAAAAAGCCAATCAAAATCACCTGTTGATTTTCAAGGGGAATATTAAAATTGCTGCCATTCTTGCACTGTTAATGGCACAAGCCTCAAACCTGGTACAGTTAGTCATTGGGGTTCAAATTCAGAAAAGGGGACAGAGCCACAAACAGTTTCATTTCTTGGAAAATACAAATTATTGATGCCAAGGACCCCAAAGCTCAGAACCTTGGTCATTGAGTGACTGTATGTCCAGGTGACAAAAAGAAGGCAGAGCCAAAACCAAATTTCACTGGGAAAATGTAGACTGAAGGCCTTCTTACACTGTTAATGGCAGGGTTCCCAAACGTTGCCCAGATGGTCACTGGGTGACTGAGATTAATATTCAGGGAAGTGGGTGGAGCATATCATAGCCAATCAAAATTCACCTGTCGATTTTCAAGGGGAATATTTCAATTGCTGCCATTTTTACACTGGTAATAGCAGATGCCTCAAACCTGCTACAGTTGGTCATTGGGTGACTGGGGTTCAAATGCTGGAGAGGGGCAGAGCCACAAACAGCCAATCTGATTTGTTTAATTTCTATGGGAATATACAAATTATTGATGCTAAAGACCCCAAAGCTCACAAACTTGGTCATTGAGTGTTTGTGCATTAGGGTTAGAAGAAGTGGGCGGAACCAACACCTGTCAAATACATACCCGGGCAATGCCGGGTCATCAGTGGGTGGAGACAAATACAAATTTCACTGGAAAAATGTAAACTGCAGCCATTCTTACGCTGTTAATTGGAGTGTTTTTAAACTTTGCACAGTTGCTCACTCAGTGAATGGGATTAATATTCAGAAAAGTGGGTGGAGCCTACAATAGTGTATAAAGCTTCACCTATTGCTTTTCAAGTGGAATATTTAATTGCTACCATCCTTGCACTGTTAATGGCACAGGCCTCAAACCTGGTACAGTTGGTCATTGGGTGACTGGGGTTCAAATTCAGAAAAGGGGGTGGAGCCACAAACAACCCATCAGATTTTTTCATTTCAATACAAATTATTGATGCCAAAGACCACAAAGCTCACAAACTTAGTCATTGATTAATTGTTAGGGTTAGAAAAAGTGGGTGGAGCCGACACCAGCCAAATATATTCCCGGGCAACGCCGGGCAATCAGCTAGTATATATATATATATATATATATATATATATATATATATATATATACGAAGGTGAGGTGTTTTTAATTTCATTTCTCCCATTTAGCTGACCCCTGGGCTTTTGGCATGGTTCCCAGTATAACGCTGATAAAAACTAGCATTTTTGCCTGGTTAGAGTAGGACTCACCAGATCGGGGACACTTTGGCGCAGTTGGTGAGCTTAAACGCGTTAAAGCGTAACCAAGAGCCCCTGTCACTGTTTTCCTGTTGTGTGCTGCAGCACCCTCTGTATTTATATATATATACATAGATAGCCAATCACAGGCAGTATACTAATTAGAGGACCTGATGGGAAACAGCTTATTTACATATCCAAACACTCCTCCAATGATCCCATTGGTGGAGCCGTAGCCGATTATAATCATAATGTTTCAAAAAAACATCAATTATACAAGCCCAAAAGAAAATCAGGCATCCCTCTAAAATGCAGTAGTTGTTAATCAACAAAATCGCGCTGTTTGTAATGACTGACAGGCCATAGATCGTCACAAAACATATCTGTTTAGAAAGTGTAAACATACACCGCACTTACATCCAATCCAAACGAAGGGGATGGACCTCATGGTGACGCTATTACATATGTCCTCATCGCGCACTACCGAGGGCACAGAGGGCGGGAGGGGGCGTGAGCAAAGCTAACTAACATCCCTTGATGCGCCGAAAACGTCGCATCAAAATGTAAAGGACGCCACGGCGTCTCCGTATGACACAATCGCGTACGATGCGCCGAAAACATCGCATTGTAAAAGACGTACCAAGCATCAAGATGCTTCTATAGTAACGTCCATACGCCAGTCCAAAAATACACAAAATGAGCATCATAATGTAAAAAATAGGCCAGGACAGTCTATCAATCAGCGTGATTATGCCTATGAAATAGCAATATTAAAAACAACCTAAAATATCTAGACAAATACTATAAAGCAATCAAAAGTTAGTATGAGCTATCAAAATGTATCAGTCATATTGTCTATTTAAACCTGTATTAACAGTGTCAAGTATTCTGATCCAATTGGATTCTAATTTTAACAATTTAGATAATCACCCCCTCCCCCTATTGTCGTATTTAACCCCATCAATGACGCAAACTCTCAATTGACTAACATTATGTCCCATTCTTGTGAAATGTTCAGATACAGCCTGATCCATATTCTTTTTACCGTTGGTGGATTTGTGTGAAGCTAAACGATCTTTTAATCTTTGTGTTGCTTGCCCAATATAACATTTGCCACAAGGGCATTTCAACATATAAACCACCCAGCTAGAATCACAGGAATATCTGTCACATATAAAATAACGTTTACCACTTGTGGGATGAGAAAAAGTGTCCCCTTTAATAAGGCTATTGCAAATGTGGCATTGAAGACAGGGAAATGTGCCACAATGCCTCAATTGTTTACATTTGGATCTAATATCTGAGTGTACTAATTTGCTCCTAAGAGAAGGTGATCTCTTATAGCAAAACATAGGTGGGCGATTAAAGTCCTATATGGCAATGAATTCCTAAGGATATCCCAATGTCGTTTGATACACTGTTCTACTTGACCACTGATAACATTGAAGGTGGAAACAAATGTAATCCTATCATGTTTGTTTTTGTCCCTCTGTTTTTTTGCTCTCCCATGATTCTTATTAAGTTGATCTTTAAGTAATTTAGCCGGGTACCCCCTCTTAACCACTTAAAGAGACTCTGAAGCGAGAATAAATCTCGCTTCAGAGCTCATAGTTAGCAGGGGCATGTGTGCCCCTGCTAAACCGCCGCTATCGCGTGGCTAAACGGGGGTCCCTTCACCCCCAAACCCACCCCCACAAACCTTGGTCGCAAACTTGGTTGTGAATTTTTTCTTCCTGGAGGCAGGGCTAACGGCTGCAGCCCTGCCTCCAGTCGCTTCTATCAGCGGCGCATCTCCGCCTCTCCCCCGCCCCTCTCAGTGAAGGAAGACTAAGAGGGGCGGGGGAGAGGATGATCCGCGCTGACAGACGCGCGTGGGGCAGGGCTGCGGCGGTTAGCCCTGCCCCAATGCGGAAGCGCTCCCCGGCTGTACGGAGGGGATTTGGGGGTGAAGGGACCCCCGTTAAGTCGCGGGATAGCGGCGGTTTAGCAGGGGCACACATGCCCCTGCTATCTATGAGGTCTGAAGCAAGATTTATTCTCGCTTCAGACTCTCTTTAACCGGTTCAGCGCCGCAGTGCCGAAAATCTCATGCATCCGAGCAACGTTCACCTTCCATTCATTCGCCTATAACTTTATTGCTACTTATCACAATAAATTGATCTATAGCTTGTTTTTTCCGCCACCAATTAGGCTTTCTGTGGGTGATACATTTTGCTAAGAGCCACTTTACTGTAAATGCATTTTAACAGGAAGAATAAGAAAAAAACGGAAAAAATTCATTATTTCTCAGTTTTTGGCCATTATAGTTTGAAATTAATATACGCTACCGTAATTAAAACGCATGTATTTTATTTGCCCATCTGTCCCGGTTATTACACCATTTAAACGATGTCCCTATCACAATTTATGGTGCCGATATTTCATTTAGAAATAAAGGTGCATTTTTTCAATTTGCGTCCATCACTATTTATAAGCTTATAACTTTAAATAATATATAAAACATATTCTCTTGACATGCATATTTAAAAAGTTCAGACCCTTGGGTAACTATTTATGTTGTTTTTGTTTTTGTTTTTTTAATTGTTTTTTTTTTTTTTTATAAAAAAAGTGTATGTGGGTAATTTTTGGTGTGGGAGGGAAACTGCTAATTTTAAATGTAAAATAATGTTTTTTTTTAATCAAAAATGTATGTGGGTACAGTTTACTATTTGGCCACAAGATGGCCACAGTGAAAAAAGTCCTAGATGCGAACCAGCTCGCATCTAGGAACTAAAATGCTGAGGAGTTGTTTCCTGGGGGCAGAAATACCGCGCTCTCTGGAGAGAAAGCGTCGGTATTTCTGCGGGGAAGTTAGATCGGTGAATGGGAATTATATTCCCATTCACTGATCGGGGGGCTAGCGGCAGGCAGCGGGAGCGCGCGTGGGGGCGCGCCCGATCGCGCGCACGAGCCGGCGGCAGCACCAGTGCCTATCTGGACGAGGAAACTCGTCCAGATAGGCCGAACTGGTTAAGGACCGGGCTGTTTTTTGCTGATCTGTGCTGCGTGGGCTCTCCAGCCCACAGCACAGATCAGCAGCGAGGCAGGGCGACCAGACTTCCCCCCTTTTTTCTCCACTAGGGGATTGACCTGATGGGGGGGTCTGATTGCCGCCGCTCCGTTTGGCCGAGCGGAGGGGGGTCGGCTCTTCAAAGCCCCCCTCTGCAGCACTATTCCTCCCTCCCTCTCCTTCGCTCCATGGGCGGCACAGGACGGCAATCCGTCCTGCGCCACCTCAAATAGGCTTCAGCCTATCAGATGCTGGCGATCCCCGGCCAATCAGGCGCTGTATAATGTAAACAGCAGGGATTTCTTCCCCGCGTGTTTACAATTAGCCTGCGAGCCGCGATCAGAGGCTCGCAGGCTGTTCACAGAGACACCCTCCATGAACTGACATGGAACTTTCCATGTAAAACCACAAACGGCCAGCCGCCGCCTTTCGGCGTTAGGCGGTCGTTATGTGGTTAAAGGGAACCACCATCTCAGACAATCTTAGATTTTGTTTGTCCTCCTGGCTGACAATCCTGCAAACCCGTTGGAACTGTCCACTGGGGATATTGTGGATCATGTGCTGCGGGTGAAAACTTTTAAAATGTAAGACAGCATTCCTATCTGTCTCTTTACGAAAAAGATCTGTCCTCAATCTCCCATCATCCTTAATGACCAACGTATCGAAATACGAGATCTTCAAGAGGTCATAATTAATGGTCAGTTTGATGTATGGGCACTTCGAATGCAGGGATTCGACGAACTCCATAAGGGTCGTGTGTGGCCCCGCCCACAGACAAAAAATGTCGTCTATGTATCAAAGCCATCTCTTTGCATATTTCTGAAAAATGGGACTGGTATACACAAAGGCCTCCTCATAGAGACCCATGAAGAGGTTGGCATAAACAGGGGCATATACAGTACTGTGTGCGTGTGTGTGTGTGTGTGTGTGTGTGTGTGTGTGTGTGTGTGTGTGTGTGTGTCTGTATACATACACAGTACTGTGTGTATGTGTTTGTGTATGCGTGTGTGTCTGCATGTGTGTGCGTGTATGTGTGTGTGTATACATATACCATACTGTGTGTGCACCTGTGTGTGTATGTGTGTTTGTGAATACATATACAGTACTTTATGAATGTACTTGTGTGTGTGTGTGTGTGTGTGTATGTGTGTGTGAGTATACATGTGTGTGTGTGTATACGTGTGTATGTATGTACATATGTGTGTATACATATACAGTACTGTGTGTGTATGTGTGTTTGTGAATACATATACAGAACTTTATGAATGTACTTGTGTGTGTGTGTATGTGTGTGTGAGTATACATGTGTGTGTGTATACGTGTGTATGTATGTACATGTGTGTATACATATACAGTACTGTGTGTGTATGTGTGTGTATGTAAGTACATGTGTGTGTATACATATACAGTACTGTGTGTGTGTGTGTGTGTGTGTGTGTGTGTGTGTGTGTGTGTGTGTGTGTGTGTGTGTGTGTGTGTGTTTGTGTCTATGTGTGTATGTATACATATATAGTACTGTGTCTGTGTGTGTGTACTGTATGTGTATTTCTCTGTGTGTGTGTGTATACATATACAGTACTTTGTGGGTGTACGTACGTGCGTGTGTGTGTGTGTGTGTGTGTGTGTGTGTGTGTGTGTATACATAAACAGAGGTGCCAAGCATAGACTGGACCCCTAGCTGTGTGTTACTCCTGTTTTTTTGTTGCCTGATGAAGCGGGATTGTCCCCGTGAAACGCGTTGCCAGTTGTCACTAGGAGTATGTGAATAAATTGTAGTAACTATATCGACAGCATCTTGTCTGTTTGGAGTGGCTGGTTCACCACCGCCTCCTGAACATTTTTAGATGTTTTTAGTATATTTTACTCTTTTGGCGCCTCTGTACACCTCTACAAAGTAAGTTATCCACCCTTGGTGGAAGGGTGATACACCCTCCTTTTCCTCTATCCACAGAGAGCGACATCTTAACCCTGAGTGGGGACAGGTCTAATCTCCCCACCTGCATCTTCAGTGGTTGCCTATGCAGTAACCCTGGCTTGTAAGTATAATTGCGTTTCATTTTACTTCCCCTTTTCTAATACATACTACACTATATTGGGCTCTCGGTCTTCTGCTTTCTTGTGGGAGGGGTTTCACTACAATATCAGTCATACAGCGCCCCCTGATGGTCTGTTTGTGAAAGGAATAGATTTCTCATGTAAAAGGGGGTATCAGCTACTTATTGGGATAAAGTTCAACTCTTGGTCTGAGTTTCTCTTTAAATATTCTTTAAGTTTTAACTGTATTATTGTTTTTGCTTAGTGACACATTCATTAAAGTATGCCAGAGCTAAACATTTATGAACTATTGAACCTTTTTATCTCATTCCTGCTCTCAGAAGCCATTTTCTGCTAGGAAAGTGTTCTATAGTTGAAATTTCTTATCAGTGAGAGTCACACTGTAGTCACTTCCTGTCTGAGTCAGGACTGAGTCAGCCACTTACCTACCTGATATTTAACTCTTACAGGCAGAGAAAGAAAAAAAGGATCACAGCATAGTTATTTGTGTGCTTGGCACTGTACATACTCATGTCTATCTTATCACGTCACGTCACCTCGGGTATCCTTTAAATATTTGTACCTAACCCAGGACCTCGAACAATTGAGCACAGATAGGAAGGGTAACCCTGACTTACCTGGGATTTCTTCCAGCCCCCTCTTGTGTGTCCCTTGCCACTGCTTCCGATCTTCTCCCAGTTCCCGCTTGCAGCCTCTGAAGATAGTGACCCCCCAATGCGCATGTGTGGGCTTGCACCCATGCCGCGCACAAACACGTCCACGTCGCTGGGAGCGTACTATGCCTGCACCCCCATTAGGGGTCAGTGATCTTCAAAGCCTGCCAGCAAGAGACATAGGAAGAGCGGAAAGGAAGCGAGGGACACGTGACTTGTAGGAGCTGGAAGAATCCCCAGGTAAGTATAGTTTTATTTCCTCACCTCGCTTGTCCTTTGAAGCTGACAATTCCTGGCAGAGTAAAGAAAGGAAAATATACAGCTGAACCACTGATGTCAACAATGCTGTAGTCATCAAATATGATGACTACACTATTACTATTAAACTATGCTTTTTGTCCCTAGGCCTTCTCAAAGGACTAGAGGACATGATCTGCGCATGGAGGAAAAACGTTTTAGCCATTTATTTAGGAAAGGGTTATTTACAGTAAGAGTGATTAAGATGTGGAATGCATTGCCACAGGAAGTCGTTATGGCAAATTCTATACCTGCATGTAATGGGGGCTTAGATGCTTTCCTTGCGTTGAAAGACATCCATGGCTATAATTACCAGGTAATGCCTAATGATGCTGATCCAGGGATTTTATCTGATTGCCATCTGCAGTCGGGAAGGAATTTTTCCCTTTTGGGGCTAATTGGACCATGCCTTGTAAGGGTATTTCGCCTTCCTCTGGATCAACAGGGATATGTGAGGGAGCAGGCTGGTGTTGTACTTTATACTGGTTGAACTTGATGGACATATGTCTTTTTTCAACCAAATAACTATGTAACTATGTTACTATATTATTGATTTATAAAGCACCAACATATTCTGAGGTGCTGTACAGAATAGGAAACAAACTTTGGGTATCTAAGAATATAGACAATGGTATTAGAGATGTCGCGAACATTGAATTTTCCGTTAGCGAACACGAACTTCCGCACATGTTTGTGAACAGGCGAATCTGGCGAATCGCCACAGACTTCAATGGGCAGGCGAATTTTAAAACCTACAAAGACTGGACTGTTTCTGGCCACAAAAGTGATGGAAAAATGGTTTAAATGGGGTCTAACACCTGGACAGGGGCAATGCCAGAGGGGGGTCCATGCCAAAGTCTCACCAAAAATTTGTTGTCGCAAAGTCGGGTTTTAATCCTGTTCAGTTTCAGTTCAGTTTCCTGTAATTCAGTTTCTGTCATTTTCACGTGAGAAATGTTCACCATTCATTAGCCTATAACTTTATCACTACTTATCACAATGCACTGATCTATATCTTGTTTTTTCCGCCACCAATTAGGCTTTCTATGGGGGGTACATTTTGCTAAGAGCCACTTTACTGTAAATGCATTTTAACAGGAAGAATAAGAAAAAAATGGGAAAGTTGATTATTTCTCAGTTTTTAGCCATTATAGTTTTAAAATAATACATGCCTCCATAATTAAAACTCACGTATTGTATTTGCCCATATGTCCCGGTTATTACACCGTTAAAATTATGTCCCTATCACAATGTATGGCGACAATATTTTATTTGGAAATAAAAGGTGCATTTTTTTCCATTTTGCATCTATCACTATTTACAAGTTTAAAATAAAAAATATATAGAAATATTTCATCTTTACATTGATATTTAAAAAGTTTAGACCCTTAGGTAAATATTTACATGTTTTGTTTTTTTTAATTGTAATGGGTTTTTTTTTTATAGTAAACATTACATTGGGTAGTTTTGGGAGGGTGGGAGGTAAACAATAGATTTATAATGTAAATGTGTGTTAATTTTTTTTTTCTTACAGGTGTAGTATTACTTTTTGGCCACAAGATGGCGGCCATGAGTTTGTTTACATGACGTCACTCTAAGCGTAAGACACGCTTACAGTGACGCATCGGGGAGGGAACGGCCAGAAAAGGCGCAGCTTCCGAGAGAAGCTGTCGCTTTTTCAGCGGGGGAGAGGAATCAGTGATCGGGCACCATAGCCCGATACATTGATTCCCTGGCTACCGAATCCGCGGCCGGGAGTGCGCGTGTACGCGTGCGATCGGCCGCGGGAGTGCGCGGTAGCGCGCATGGTTCCTGGACGTAGAAACTACGTCCAGGAACCAAAATAGGTTAAAGGGCTTTCCTACAAATAATGCACTGGAGTGGTACACTGTGCCTACAACTTAATGTAGTAACAATAGCAGTAGTGTGCACACAGCTCTGGGTGTCAGTGGGCTGTGGAGCGTCACACACACAGAGGAATGCAATAGTACTATCAGAATATAGTGACATAATAATGCACTGGAGTGGTTCTGTGCCTGCAACTTAATGTAGCAACAGCAGTAGTGTGCACACAGCTCTGGGTGTCAGTGGGCTGTGGAGTGTCACACACAAAAAAAACAACATTAGACTGATGTACTAGCCCTCAAAAGGGCTGTTTGGGGTGCTTTCCCAGCAAGTGAGGAACAAGAACACAGGCCTAACTAATGCTTTACCTACCTATCTGCAGATAGTCTGACCCTGCTCTCACTAACAGTCAGCAGCCAGCAGAGAATTCATGCAATATGGCCGCCACAACTGCTTTTTAATAGGGGAGTGGGAAGGTCCAGGGGGAAGTGCTATCTGATTGGCTGCCATGTGTCTGCTGACTGAGGTAAGGGGTCAAAGTTTGGCTCCAGGATGATGTATAGGAGGCGAATCGAATACGCCAAATGTTCACAGAGAGAGGAAATTCGCCGGGAACTGTCTGCCGCCGACCGGTTTGGGCCGTCTCTAAATAGTATCTGCAAAATATAGACGTTGGTACATAATACAGAATTGGTAGACATAAAAATTACAGTAACAAATTTAACATGATGATCAAAATGTATACCAACTTCCAAGACACAAAATGGTTAGAGAGCCCTGTCCTTGTGAGCTTACAATCTAAAAGAATAGGGAGGGAGCATGAGGTGGGGTAATATCCAATGTGTACACCTAGAGGCAGGGTTTTTACAGTGGCATAGCTAAGGAGCATTGGGCCCCAGTGCATGTTTTACGCTGGGCCCCTCTAGCATTCTAAAAATAACAATTCGCAAAACCTGACAAGGATATCCACAGTATGAGAGGTGTAAACAGAGGAGGGGAACAGATTGCTAATGATTACCACTCTTCAAAGCTTATGTAGAAGTGATCATTATCAGCATAACTCTACTGAAGTTGAGGGTGGGCCCCTAGGGTCCCCTCTAGTCCAAGGGCCCCGATGCAGTTGCAACCTCTGCTTCCTCTATTAAAGGGACACTTA
This sequence comes from Hyperolius riggenbachi, assembly GCF_040937935.1. Lineage (NCBI taxonomy): Eukaryota > Metazoa > Chordata > Amphibia > Anura > Hyperoliidae > Hyperolius > Hyperolius riggenbachi. The sequence continues at coordinate 41,021,162 of NC_090647.1, read as the reverse complement.
AGTCAAACAAAAAAAATGAGTTTTACTCACCTAGGGCTTCCAATAGCCCCCTGCAGCTGTCCGGTGCGCTCGCCGTCTCCCTCCGATCCTGCTGGCCCCGCCGGCAGCCACTTCCTGTTTCGGTGACAGGAGCTGACAGGCTGGGGACGCGAGTGATTCTTCGCATTCCCAGACACATTAGCACCCTCTATGCTGCTAAATGGTATATGATATATGCTATAGCAGCATAGATGGCGCTATTGTGGCCAGGAACGGGAAGAATCACTCGTGTCCCCAGCCTGTCAGCTCCTGTCACCGAAACAGGAAGTAGCTGCCGGCGGGGCCAGGAGGATCGGAGGGAGATGGCGAGGGCACCGGTCAGCTGCAGGGGGCTATTGGAAGCCCCAGGTGAGTAAAACTCATTTTTTTTGTTTGACTTAAGTGTCCCTTTAAGTTTTATCGTATGCTTGTCAGAAAAAGTTAGTTTTAAAGGAGCGCTTAAATTGAACCCGAGGTGAATATAAACTTATGAGATAAAAAATTATATTTATTCTCCTACTCCTAAAAATGACTTTGTTTTAAGTATCCCATGATTTTCTTTAATATTTAAACATTTACAAAGTAAGTTTTATGTTTTACAGTCTCTAATCAGTGGCAGCCTATTAAAGCTAATGGGAACCAGTTTTTGTTTTTTTAAAAGTCAGACACTCACCTAAGCAGAGGGAAGAGCATTCCCTCTCCTCTCCCGGTGCCCGCTGCTGTCCTGGCTCCCCCGTAGCGGTATTCGACCGTTTCGGTCAAATACCGCTGTCTCCTGGCTGAAGGGAGGCTTCGGGAATGCTTCTGGAGCCTGAGTGCTCCCAAAGACGGGCCGCTCTACACTGCGCACGCGCCCTCTATGACGCACTCGCGTGTGCGCGGCCTGTCTTCGGGAGGACTCGGCTCCCGATGACTTCCGAAGTCCCCTCGGCGTGGGATGAGAACGGGGGAGCCAGCGCAGCACCGGGGGCACCGGGAGAGGAGAGGGATGGCTTATTAGGACCGAGCCTTCCCTCTCCTTAGATGAGTATCTGACTTTTTTTTTTTTTAAACGGGGTTACATTAGCTTTCAGTGCCCAGAGTTAGGGCCTGTACACACTGCTGCCCGTTTAAAATCGCATGCGTTTTTTAATTGCAAGGTCTTTTGAAAAATCATGAAAATCATGAAGACCTGGATACACTGGTGCAATGCGTTTTTTTCTATTTTCTTGAAGGCTTTGCGACTTTACAATCGCATGCGATTTTAAAAGCGCATCAGTGTGTACAGGCCGCGTACACATGGCTGATTTGTTTAAACGACGGGTCGTCCGACCCGCCCGTGGGGCGGCCGTTCTGCCGACAGTTTCCTCGCATGTACACGGCGGATCGGTCAAATGCAGCCTTATCAGCCTGCCGACAGACTGTACACAAGGGGAAACTGTCGGCAGAATGGTCGGGTCTGACGACCTGTCGTTTAAACAAATCAGCCATGTGTACGTAGCTTTAGAAAAAGGTCAATAGTTCATGTATTTTATCTCTCCCTGTCCTCAGAAGTTGTATTCTGGCAGGAGAACTTTTACGGCTGTAATTTTCTTATCAGTGATGGTTACTATATTCCCGACCAGGTACTGACAAGACAGAAGCCGTCACTTCCATGCCTAGAAATTAACTCTTTCAGGCAGCAAATTAAAACAAGTAAAACAGCCGGGTTATTAATACTGTACGTACGCATGTTTATCTCATCATGTCACTTATGGCCTCTGGGGTACACTTTAACCCCTTCGGGACCAGCACCCTCTGCCCCCTTAAGGACCAGAGGGTGCTGGTCCCGTAAATCGCCACTTCCCAACGAATCGCCGCAATAATCCGCCGCTCCCGACGAACACACCACTCTGTCCCTGCAGCAGGCTGCTCTCTTTGCCGTCGCTATGACGGCAGAGCGCTGTGCGCCGGTCAGGAGCCGCTTTCGTTGGCTAGATGGTGTAATGGTTAAGGGCTCTGCCTCTGACGCAGGAGACCAGGGTTCGAATCTCGGCTCTGCCTGTTCAGTAAGCCAGCACCTATTCAGTAGGAGACCTTGGCAAGTCTCCCTAACACTGCTACTGCCTATAGAGCGCGTCCTAGTGGCTGCAGCTCTGGCGCTTTGAGTCCGCCAGGAGGAAAGCGCTATATAAATGTTATGTGTCTTGTCTTGTCTCTTTCGTTGGCTCCTGACCCTGTCACTCCATGTAAGCCAATGAGAGCGGCTTACATGAATGACAGGGCCAGGAGCCAATGAAAACGGCTCCTGCCCGGCTCACAGTGCTCTGCCGTCATAGAGGCGGCAGGGCAGCACATTGCGGCGGGGACAGAGCGGACCGAGCTATGGGGACGGGCTGGGGCGCGCGGTCAATGGGACGTAGAGTTTATGTCCGGTCAGAACCGCAGCGCCCTCTGCCCGACGTAGATTCGCACTCGCTCGGTCCGCAGGTAGTTAATATGCTCGTAGAGGTGTTTATTGTCTACATAGGCGGTAATTTTCCGAAAATCCAAGTAAAACAGCCTGGTTATTAATATGTTTTGTACTGTACACACACAATTGTTTATCTCGTCATGTCACATATCGCCTCGGGTACACTTCAACCACTTGAGGACTGCGGTGTTAACCCCCCCTCCCCTAGTGACCAGGACGTTTTTACTTAATTGGCCCACTGCAGCTTTAAGGCAAAGCTGCAGGGCTGCACAACACAGCACACAAGTAATTCCCCCCTCCTTCCCCCCCAACCCCCCCCCCCCCTCAACAGAGCTCTGTGTTGGTGGGGTCTGATCGCCCCCACATTGTTTATTTTTTTTTATTAATATTTATATAAACGATTTTTAAATAAATTTAACTTTTTTTTAATTTCCCCCCATTCCCCTCCCTCCCTCCCCCCAGCCAGCCAATCACGCGATCGGCTCTCATAGGCTTCAGGCTATTCTCTTCCCTGTGTCCCAGGGGGACAGCCGTGTCACACGGCTGTCCCCAGTACAGCGCTGCTGCAGATCGCAGCGCTGTACAAAGTAATTAGGCAGCGAAACCGCCGTCTAACAGTCTCCCGAGCGGCGATTGCTGCTCTGAGACTGAAGGCGGGACGGAGCTCCGACCCTCAAGCAGGAGATGCGCGCGCATCCTGCGTGCGATCTCCTGCTAGCCCCATAGAAGACCGTTCACGCCAATGGGCGTGGAGTGGTCCTGGGGCTGCCGCACTGCTCACTCCAATTGGCGTGGATCAGTCGGCAACGGTTAAAGAATTCAGAGGTTGGAGAGTGACAGATGTTTTTCAGGAAGGGCATTCCAGAAGAGGGGTGAGGCTTGTGAGAAATCTTGTATATGTGAATGCGAGGAGGTGATCCTAGAGGAGGAAAGAAGACGGTCAGGTGCAGTGCTGAGATTGCGGTTGAGTTGGTATCTGGAGATAAAGGAATGTACGGGGGAAGAGAGATTGTGGGGAGCTTTGTACGTTAGAGCAGAGATACACAACATGATAGACATAACTACACATCTCTGTCTCCCCAGGAAGTCCATGGTGAATTCATGAGTACTGCAAATAAACAATTTCATTCAGGAAGATCTATTTTCCCTCTCTGGCTGCTCATTAGAAGCATGCAGCAGAGTGTATAACATGAGCAGAGATTGCTCCTCTCTGCAGTAAGCTGTCTGTATGTTCGCTATAAGTCGCTCCCCTGACATCCTCCACTGACGCTCCTGCGAGAGGCTCCGGAAAGCCGCTGAACTGTGAATAAATATCATACTGACGCGCCTCTTCAAACAAACTCAGGAAATGTGCTGCACCAATCACATCGCTACAACATGTGCTATGCCATAAAGAGCGCAGTGCATTCAGAAAAGAGAAAAGAATGGCTCGTCAGCACCGCCTGATGTATAAATGTATACCAATGTTTATTATGTCAACAAAATCAACCATATATAAAACCAAATGACGATAAACTGTATCCTCCTCGATATATAATTTGTATAACTTAATAGTAAGTAAGGACCTCTATATATATTAGTGCCATAGAACGTATACCATACTTTTTGGAATATAAGACACTTCGCACTATGAGATGCAAGTTTAGAGGACAAAAAAAACAGGGAAAAATATACTAAGTGTGTGGCACTCATGGTACAAGGGTGTCTTGTGGATTATTGCATCCCCTTTCGTGTCCTCCACTGAGCCCCTTTGTGCCCTTCTGTGTCCTTTATTGCCCCCCTTTTGTTCTCCTGCACGCCCATTTTTCCCCCGTGTCCTTGTTTATCTCCCTATTTCCTCCTTTTTGTCCCTGTGTACTAGTTTGTCCATCCGTGTACGAGTTGGTCCCCCTACGTCCACCTTTTTGTCCCCCTGTGTCCTTGTTTGCTCCTCGTGTCATTGTTTTTGACTCCCCTTTGTGCCCCGTTTGTCTTCCTCTCTCCCCCTTTGTGCCCCGTTTGTCCCCTTCCATGCCCCCATGTCCTTCTCCACTCAGCAATGCATAGTTAATAGCAGCGGCAGCACATATCACCTGATCCATCGGCTCCCACGAAGATCAGAGACCTCACCTCTTCACTGTTCCTCTAGTGCTGGTCACATGTAATAATGCAATCAGCAGAAGCCAGCACTAGGGGCTTCTTCCCTTGCCCGTCATAGGTAGCTACAGGTGCCCCTTAGCATTGGGTAGCCAGAGGTACCTCAGTATTAAAGAGACTCTGAAGTCTCTTTTTTTCCCTGTTTTGCTCATATCATCCTGTTAAGAGTTAATGCCCCAGTGAAATCGCTGCATCCCTGACTTTGCAGGTCGCAGATCGTGCTGCTCTGGAGAGGCAGAGCTTTGAGCTGTAGCTCTGCCTCTCCACAATCAATTTCTGTGGATCTCCGCCTCCTCCCCACCCCTCTCAGAGAAAGAAGACTGAGAGGGGCAGGGAGAAGAGGAGATCTGCAGAGATTGACTGCGGAGGCGGGAGAGCTACAGCCTAAAGCTCTGCCTCATTGAGGAAGTAAAGCCCTGCGAGCCCGGGAGCTTTGCAGGGCTAAACCTCAGCAATAAATCTGTCATCTGCAGCAGGGATGCGGCAATTTCACTTAGGCATTAACTCTTAACAGCACTATATGAGAAAATCACGGAAAAACAGAGACTTCAGAGTCTCTTTAAGTAGCAAGTGGAGCCCCTGACTGAAGGGAGATCTCGTCAGTGGAATGCAGCAAGCTGAGTGAGTAACCTCTCATTTAGGCTCTGCTCAAGTCTCTGCTTAGGGAGGGAGGCACTATGGGAGGGAAATGAGCTGCTGTTTCATGGTCAGGCGCCTGTAGGCACGTGCCTACAGTGCCTTATTGTAAATCCGACCCTGAGTTACGCCCTTGACCTATGCTATAACCACACTTCTCCTTCAATGCATTTTCACAAGGACATTCCCATACTGGTGAGTACATTATTGCTTCCACATCCTAAAAAAAGACACACAAAAAAAAATAAAAAAATAAAAATTGCCCTTCTGCCTTAATGGCACACGTATCAAAATAGAAATGAACACGTCAGTCAAATCCCTACTTGATGCGTGACAAAAAAAACAAAAAACCCAGAGGCTTTTAATAGGGAAGTCTGGCATTGGCTCAGGAGCGCGGCGTTCTGGAGGGGATAGTGTCTGTCTCAGCCTTTGTTTCTCATCAGCGAGACGTTAATGACAAGACTGGCAATTTTTGTCAGGCTGACAGCACCAGGGACGGGAGCCGGTCTCTTCATTCACGAGCTCTGACCTTGGAACGTTCTCCCTGGAAAGGGCTGCCGACCGTCCAAGAATGGACTAACTTTCTTCCCTCTGAAATATCACAACTTTTTTTTAACCACTTGAGGACCATAGGCTTACACCCCCTAGTGACCAGGCTATTTTTTACAATTTAGCCCACTGCAGCTTTAAGGCCTCGCTGCAGGGCCGTACAACTCAGCGCTCAAGTGATTGCCCCCACCCTTTTCTGCCCACCAACAGAGATTTCTGTTGGTGGGCTCTGATCGCTGCTGGGGTGTTTGTTTATTTTTTTTAAATTTAATTATTTGGGGTTTTTTTTGAATAAATTTGGCAATTTTTTTTTATTATTTTATTTCCCACCCTCCCTCCCCCTGGCAGCCAATCCCAGCGTTCGGATCTCATAGACATCAGCCTATGAGAGCCGATCACTCTCTGTGCCTCCCAGGGGGACAGCCAAGCCTCACGGCTGTCCTCAGTACAGCGCTGCCTTAGATCGCATCGCTGTACATTGTAAGTAGACGGCGGTTTCGCCATCTAACAGTCTCCTAGCAGCGATCGCTGATGACTGATGATGGGGCTGAGCTGCGCAACGGCGCGTGTGATCTCCTGCAAAACCCAGCCCCAGGACTTGACACCAATTGGCATTAGATGGTCCTGGGGATGCCACCGTGTTCACGCCCATTGATGTGACGCGGTCATTAGGTAGTTAAAGGACACCTGAAGTGAGAGGGATATGGAGGCCATATTGATTTGCCTTTGAGGCCAGTTTTACACTTGTTTTTTGAGTTGCGTTGCGATGCTCCTGCCGCATCACACCGCAACAAACCTCACTCCTATGACCCAGTGCCAACCCGGCTCAGTGACGTACCCCATGGGCAGGAAGTATGTCACTGGGATTCCCACATGCACACCACGCTCTGTCGTTTACATTTACTGCGTCGCCCATAGGCCTTCATAATCCCAAATACCATGCGTGAAGCTTGCGGTAACACGCTGTTGACCTTGCGTCGGATCAGATACTTCCACTTCAACACAACACAACGCAATAAGGGTAGCAGGAAAAAAGGGCGCCGGCTGAGGGTGGACGAAAAGGGCGCCGCCATAGACTTTAATGCAATTATCGTTAATATGGCGAAAAAAGCAGAAAAAAGGGTGCCCGATAAATATCGTTAACAACATTAGTACATTATAGTTTTTGAAGTATGTTATCGTTTTAGAACCTTGCAACGTTATAGTTTTTGTCAGATGTACAGATTTTACGTTATCAAAGATATTATCATTTCTATGTGTAAAAGGGTGTTTGTGCGGAGGGAGTGGTTAGGGTGGGGAACCACCGGGGGGAGTGGTTAGGGTTAGGTACCACCCGGGCAGCTGTTAGTTTTAGGCAACAAGGGGGGGGGGGGGGGTTAGGGTTAAGCACCACCAGGGGGGTGGTTAGTGTTAAGCACCACCGGGAAGGGGGGGGTGGTTAGGGTTAGGCGCCACCAGGGGAGGGTTCTGTGTGAGAGTAGGGTTGGATTAAGCTCTATTGTTGAATTACGTAATGATTTTTAATGTTAATATTATTTGACACTGCACTGCTATAGAGAAAAAAAATGCAACGCATACCAGCGCATTAAGTGTGAAAGGGCCCTTAGCCTTTTATGTGTAATCCACAAGTGCGTGGTCTACACCCAAACCTTTAAGTGCGCAAGGTATCAGAACTGAGGCTGGGAAGGTAAAAGGACCACCAGAACCTAGACAGATACAGGCAGAAATATCAGACAGTCCAGGTCAGTAACAGGTGATCAGAATTGCACAGTACAAAATCGCAAATCATTAGCCAATCCAGTAACAATCCAGGGGTCATACACGGAAGACCAGTATAATACAGCACCAAAGGATGAGGCAATATTGGGTCAAGTTTAGTTACAAAGGTCAGTCCAGGCAGCAATCAAATAATAAGGTCAAGAGGCAAAGCAAGGTCATACACAAATAATTCCGGAATATTACGGAAGCAGGAAATTTGGACTGCACATCAGTTGTCCTTTCAGTTACAACTGACAGCAACTGATATAGTGTACAAGGACCCTAAAGGTGGCCACACACCATACAATTTATTTTTTTAATTTTAATTCAATTTGAGCATTCTGATCCAATTTTCCAATTAATCGAAAATTTCGATCAGAATCTTCGAGGTACCCCACACATATTTTCGAGATGTGGTTGGCTAGTAAATTTGAGAGAAAAAATGTACTGAATAGTTACAACTAGTGTTGGGCGAACATCTAGATGTTCGGGTTCGGGCCGAACAGGCCGAACATGGCCGCGATGTTCGGGTGTTCGACCCGAACTCCGAACATAATGGAAGTCAATGGTGACCCGAACTTTTGTGGTTTGTAAAGCCTCCTTACATGCTACATACCCCAAATTTACAGGGTATGTGCACCTTGGGAGTGGGTACAAGAGGAAAAAAAAATGAGCAAAAAGAGCTTATAGTTTTTGAGAAAATCGATTTTAAAGTTTCAAAGGGAAAACTGTCTTTTAAATGCGGGAAATGTCTGTTTTCTTTGCACAGGTAACATGTTTTTTGTCGGCATGCAGTCATAAATGTAATACATATAAGAGGTTCCAGGAAAAGGGACCGGTAACGCTAACCCAGCAGCAGCACACGTGATGGAACAGGAGGAGGCGCAGGAGGAGAAGGCCACGCTTTGTGAGACACAACAACCCCGGCCTTGCATGAGGGCAAGAAGCGTACGGATAGCATGCTTTGTACCGCCATGCAGTCATAAATGTAATAAAGATAAGAGGTTCCATAAACAGGGACCGGCAACGCTAACCCAGCAGCAGCAGCAGCACACGTGATGGAACAGGAGGAGGCGCAGGAGGAGAAGGCCACGCTTTGTGAGACACAACAACCCAGGCCTTGCATGAGGACAAAAAGCGTGCGGATAGCATGCTTTTTACCGCCATGCAGTCATAAATGTAATAAAGATAAGTGGTTCAATAAACAGGGACCACGCGGCAACGCTAACCCAGCAGCAGCAGACGTGATGGAACAGGAGGAGGCGCAGGAGGAGAAGGCCACGCTTTGTGAGACACAACAACCCAGGCCTTGCATGAGGGCAAGAAGCGTGCGGATAGCATGCTTTGTACCGCCATGCAGTCATAAATGTAATAAAGATAAGTGGTTCAATAAACAGGGACCACGCGGCAACGCTAACCCAGCAGCAGCACACGTGATGGAACAGGAGGAGGCGCAGGAGGAGAAGGCCACGCTTTGTGAGACACAACAACCCAGGCCTTGCATGAGGGCAAGAAGCGTGCGGATAGCATGCTTTGTACCGCCATGCAGTCATAAATGTAATAAAGATAAGTGGTTCAATAAACAGGGACCACGCGGCAACGCTAACCCAGCAGCAGCAGACGTGATGGAACAGGAGGAGGCGCAGGAGGAGAAGGCCACGCTTTGTGAGACACAACAACCCAGGCCTTGCATGAGGGCAAGAAGCGTGCGGATAGCATGCTTTGTACCGCCATGCAGTCATAAATGTAATAAAGATAAGTGGTTCAATAAACAGGGACCACGCGGCAACGCTAACCCAGCAGCAGCAGACGTGATGGAACAGGAGGAGGCGCAGGAGGAGAAGGCCACGCTTTGTGAGACACAACAACCCAGGCCTTGCATGAGGGCAAGAAGCGTGCGGATAGCATGCTTTGTACCGCCATGCAGTCATAAATGTAATAAAGATAAGTGGTTCAATAAACAGGGACCACGCGGCAACGCTAACCCAGCAGCAGCAGACGTGATGGAACAGGAGCAGGCGCAGGAGGAGAAGGCCACGGTTTTTGAGACACAACAACCCAGGCCTTGCATGAGGACAAAAAGCGTGCGGATATAGCAGCAATGCTTTTTGCCGCCATGCAGTCATAAATGTAATACAGATGAGAGGTTCAATAAACAGGGACCGGAAACGCTACACCATCCCAGATGTTCATTGGTCATGTTACTTGGTTGGGGTCCTGGAGTGTTGCGTAGTCATTTCCAATCCAGGATTGATTCATTTTAATTTGAGTCAGACGGTCTGCATTTTCTGTAGAGAGGCGGATACGCCGATCTGTGACGATGCCTCCGGCAGCACTGAAACAGCGTTCCGACATAACGCTGGCTGCCGGGCAAGCCAGCACCTCTATTGCGTACATTGCCAGTTCGTGCCAGGTGTCTAGCTTCGATACCCAATAGTTGAAGGGTGCAGATGGATTGTTCGACACAGCTACCTCATCTGACATGTAGTCCTTGAGCATCTTCTCCAGGCGATCGGTGTTGGAGGTGGATCTGCACGCTTGCTGTTCAGTGGGCTGCTGCTGCATGGGTGTCAGAAAATTTTCCCACTCCAAGGACACTGCCGATACCGTTCCCTTTTGGGTACTAGCTGCGGCTTGCGTTGTTTGCTGCCCTCCTGGTCGTCCTGGGTTTGCGGAAGTCAGTCTGTCTGCGTACAACTGGCTAGAGGAGGGGGAGGATGTCAATCTCCTCTCTAAAGTCTCCACAAGGGCCTGCTGGTATTCTTCCATTTTGACCTGTCTGACTCTTTCTTCAAGCAGTTTTGGAACATTGTGTTTGTACCGTGGATCCAGAAGGGTATAAACCCAGTAATTGGTGTTGTCTAGAATGCGCACAATGCGTGGGTCACGTTCAATGCAGTCTAGCATGAATTGAGCCATGTGTGCCAGAGTCCTACCAGAATCCTCATCATCCTCTTGTGAGCGTTGTGATAGTTGTTGTGATGCATCATAGTCGTCACCTTCCTGCTGGTCTGCTTCTGCTGACCATTCGCGTTGAATTGTGGAAGTCCAACGTGCACCGCTCTGGCCCTCGTCAGTGGTGGCATGAAATTCCTGCTCCAACTCCAGCTGTTCCTCCTCCTCTTCTTCGTCATAGCTGCTGGGGCCAGCGTTCCCTGAGGCGGATGGCCTGATGTTGGTACCATCACGCTGATCGTTTTCTCCTTCAGATTCCCCCAGTTGCATCATGACAGCTGTTTCCTTGATTTTTAACATCGACCTCTTCAGTAAACACAGCAGTGGTATGGTAATGCTGACTGAAGAGTTGTCACTGCTCACAAGCAACGTGGATTGCTCAAAATTTTGGAGGACTTGGCAGAGGTCCAACATGTTGGCCCAATCGGATCCACAGAAGCTTGGCAGCTGGCCGGATGCGCCTCGGTACTGCGCCGTCATGTACTGGACCACTGCACTCTTCTGCTCGCAAAAGCGGGCTAGCATGTGCAGCGTAGAATTCCAGCGCGTAGGGACATCACACAGCAAGCGATGGTGGGGGAGATTGAAGCGCTCCTGCATCTTGGCGAGTGCCCCCGAAGCAGTACTGGAATTTCTACAATGTTTGGCCACTCGACGCACCTTCAACAGAAGATCGGCCACGCCTGGGTATGTCCTCAGGAACGGCTGAACTACTAGGTTCATCACGTGCGCCAGGCAAGGGATGTGTGTCAGCTTAGCCAACCTTAAAGCGCGAATGAGATTACTCCCATTATCACACACAACCATGCCCGGTTTCAGGTCCAGCGGTGCCAGCCACAAATCCGTCTGTTCCTTTATTCCCCTCCAAATTTCCTCCCCTGTGTGCTGCTTATCCCCAAGGCAGATTAGCTTCAGCAACGCTTGCTGACGCATGCCAACAGCTGTGCTGCACTGCTTCCACGATCCTACTGCTGCTGGGTTAGCGTTTCCGGATGAGGTACAGCTTTGAGATGCGTTGGAGGAGAAGGAGTCAGAGAGGTAGGTGCTGCTGTTGTTATCCAGTGGGAGGGACGGCGGTGCAGCTGTTTGTGGCGTGGGCAACACCCGTGCCGTAGCAGGTGAGGAATCGCTGCCAGGCTCCACAAGGTTCACCCAGTGCGCGGTAAGGGAGATGTATCGACCCTGGCCGAACGCACTCGTCCAGGTGTCAGTGGTGAGGTGAACCTTGCAGGCAACGGCATTCTTCAAGCTTCGGGTTATTTTGCTGACCACGTGCGCATGCAACTCAGGCACTGCAGAGCGCGCAAAGTGGTAGCGGCTGGGAACCACGTAACGTGGGATGGCCACTGACATCATGCCCTTGAAGCTGTTTGTCTCCACCACTTGATATGGCAGCATTTCGCAGGCCAGAAGCTTGGCTATGCTGGCTGTTACTGCCACGGCCTGGGGGTCATTTGCTGGCAATTTCCTCTTGCGCTCAAACATCTCCGACACAGACAACTGAACCGTAGCGCTGCACACGGAAGGGCTGTTGGTTGTTGTGTTTGATGAACACTGGGAGACCTCAAGAGCACTACTCCGGAAAGTGACAGTGTCAGCGTCGTCTGATGTTTGTGAATGTTGTGAACCACGCAATGGCTGGGCTACTGCTGCTGCTGAGGCGGGTCTGGTGGTGAGTCTGGTGAACCCAAGGGAGGCAGTGTTGTTGCTGGTACCCTGTCCTGACGCGTTTGCCCACAGAGTGGGATGTTTGGATAGCATGTGACGGCTCATGCTGGTGGTGGAGAGGTTGTTAATACTTTTCCCCCTGCTCAGGCGGGTCTTGCACACCTTGCAAATCGCCATGGTAACATCCTCAGTGCAGTCTTCAAAGAAAGCCCAGACTTTGGAGCACCTGCCTCCTTGCTGGCGATTTCTGTTTGCTCCTCTTTTGCCTCTCACTTGAACTTCCACGCTTGTGGTGCCTGAAATTGCGCGCCGCCTACCTTGTGGCACAAGGCGAACTCGTGCAGCAGTGGGTTCTTCAACAGACTCATCTGTGCTGCTGCTACGACGGCGATGTTCTCGTTCACAAACAAAATCTGGGTCTCTGTCCACATTGTCCATACCCTCCTCTTCCATCTCCTCAAACTCGTCATATGTCATTGTGGGCCGCCGCCGTGGAGTAGAGCTCCCCACAACAACCTCTGCGCAGCACACTCCAACGTCGTCTTCCAGATCTTGTCGGCCGACCTCCTGCAATTGCAACCCCTCCTGCCCAAATTGCTCTGGGATTTGGGTTTCCGAGTCCTCCTCGGACTCGCCTTGTATTTCAGTGTGCGGTGCATTTCCCACAGTTAACGGTTGTGAATCCAGGCACAACATTTCTGGCTGTTCCTCCATTGACCTTTGAAAGGTGGAAGTTTGTTGGGCTGGGAATAGCTCCTGCGAATACCCCATTGTGTCCTGAGGTAATTCATCGGACTGGTTATCTGGCAGTTGTGTGCGTGGTGTCGCTGCCGGTTGTGTCAGCTTTGTGCCCACTGGCTCCTTGTAACTGGCTGAGGACTCGGACCTCGTGCGTGATGTGCTGGTGCTGCTTAACCCACTGCTGGACGCTTGAGAGGTCATCCAAGTAATTATCTGGTCCTGTTCTTTTGGATTTGTGAGGGTTGTTGTCCTGGACAACATGGGCGGTATTGAGTGGGTTTTCTTGGGTGCTCCCCTGTGGCCTGTACGTGAACCGTCAGGGGAAACACCTCTTCCCTTGCCCCTCCCTATTTCACCGGATTTCTTCCTCATTTCACTTATCCTTACAGTACACGCTGACTGGCAGCAGTACAGTGGCAGTACAGAAATGCTATACAGTACCACTATTCCCAGCAGCGACACAGAGCACAATGCTATACAGTGGCGGGTGAGCGGTGTACTACTATTCCCAGCAGACACAGAACAGTAAACAGAATGCTATATAGTGTGGCTGAGCGAGCGGTGTACCACTATTCCCAGCAGACACAGAACAGTAAACAGAATGCTATATAGTGTGGGTGAGCGAGCGGTGTACCACTATTCCCAGCAGACACAGAACAGTAAACAGAATGCTATATAGTGTGGCTGAGCGAGCGGTGTACCACTATTCCCAGCAGACACAGAACAGTGAACAGAATGCTATATAATGTGGCTGAGCGAGGTACACAGAGTGGCAGTAAACAGAATGCTATATAGTGTGGCTGAGCGAGCGGTGTACTACTATTCCCAGCAGACACAGAACAGTAAACAGAATGCTATATAGTGTGGCTGAGCGAGCGGTGTACCACTATTCCCAGCAGACACAGAACAGTAAACAGAATGCTATATAGTGTGGCTGAGCGAGCGGTGTACCACTATTCCCAGCAGACACAGAACAGTAAACAGAATGCTATATAGTGTGGCTGAGCGAGCGGTGTACCACTATTCCCAGCAGACACAGAACAGTGAACAGAATGCTATATAATGTGGCTGAGCGAGGTACACAGAGTGGCAGTAAACAGAATGCTATATAGTTTGGCTGAGCGAGTGGTGTACCACTATTCCCAGCAGACACAGAACAGTAAACAGAATGCTATATAGTGTGGCTGAGCGAGCGGTGTACCACTATTCCCAGCAGACACAGAACAGTGAACAGAATGCTATATAATGTGGCTGAGCGAGGTACACAGAGTGGCAGTAAACAGAATGCTATATAGTGTGGCTGAGCGAGCGGTGTACTACTATTCCCAGCAGACACAGAACAGTAAACAGAATGCTATATAGTGTGGCTGAGCGAGCGGTGTACCACTATTCCCAGCAGACACAGAACAGTGAACAGAATGCTATATAGTGTGGCTGAGCGAGCGGTGTACCACTATTCCCAGCAGACACAGAACAGTAAACAGAATGCTATATAGTGTGGCTGAGCGAGCGGTGTACCACTATTCCCAGCAGACACAGAACAGTAAACAGAATGCTATATAGTGTGGCTGAGCGAGCGGTGTACCACTATTCCCAGCAGACACAGAACAGTAAACAGAATGCTATATAGTGTGGCTGAGCGAGCGGTGTACCACTATTCCCAGCAGACACAGAACAGTGAACAGAATGCTATATAATGTGGCTGAGCGAGGTACACAGAGTGGCAGTAAACAGAATGCTATATAGTGTGGCTGAGCGAGCGGTGTACTACTATTCCCAGCAGACACAGAACAGTAAACAGAATGCTATATAGTGTGGCTGAGCGAGCGGTGTACCACTATTCCCAGCAGACACAGAACAGTAAACAGAATGCTATATAGTGTGGCTGAGCGAGCGGTGTACCACTATTCCCAGCAGACACAGAACAGTGAACAGAATGCTATATAGTGTGGCTGAGCGAGCGGTGTACCACTATTCCCAGCAGACACAGAACAGTAAACAGAATGCTATATAGTGTGGCTGAGCGAGCGGTGTACCACTATTCCCAGCAGACACAGAACAGTAAACAGAATGCTATATAGTGTGGCTGAGCGAGCGGTGTACCACTATTCCCAGCAGACACAGAACAGTAAACAGAATGCTATATAGTGTGGCTGAGCGAGCGGTGTACCACTATTCCCAGCAGACACAGAACAGTGAACACAATGCTATATAGTGTGGCTGAGCGAGCGGTGTACTACTGTTCCCAGCAGCGACACAATGACAGGGGGGACCCTGGCTAGCGTGGCTGGAGCGCGAACTACCCTGCCTGCCTACCCAAAGCTAAACCCACAGACAAATGGCGGAGATATGACGTGGTTCGGGTATTTATTTACCCGAACCACGTGACAGTTCGGCCAATCAGAGCGCGTTCGGGTCCGAACCACGTGACCCGTTCGGCCAATCACAGCGCTAGCCGAACGTTCGGGGAACGTTCGGCCATGCGCTCTTAGTTCGGCCATGTGGCCGAACGGTTTGGCCGAGCACCGTCAGGTGTTCGGCCGAACTCGAACATCACCCGAACAGGGTGATGTTCTGCAGAACCCGAACAGTGGCGAACACTGTTCGCCCAACACTAGTTACAACACAATTTTTTATTCTGGTTGAATACAATTTTATAATCCATAATGCACTGTACAATTCTCAATAAAATTGGTCTGAATTTTCCAACATGTCCAGTCTCAAAAAAAAAAAAAAAAAATATTGGATTTCTTGATATCAAAAACAAAGAAGTTTTTCGATTTTATGGGTCAACTGATTGTATTTATTGAATTGGTGTAAAATTGGATCTTTTAATTGTATGGTGTGTGACCACCTCAAGCCTCAGTGGGATGGCGGGCCTACATATCAATATACAGCAATACTGCATATAGCTATAGGAGGTGTTTCTGATACTGAAACCAGGATAGTTACTGTAAAGTGGGTATTCTGAATAATTACTGCATTCTACTATATGTCACTACAGGGTCTCTTTAAAGGAAACCTAAACTGAGAGGGATATGGATGTTTCCTTTTAAAAAATACCTTCTGCCTGGCAGTCCTGCTGCAGTAGTGGCTGAATCACACACCTGAAACAAGCATACAGTTAATCCAGTCTGACTTCAGTCAGAGCACCTGATGTGCATGCTTGTTGAGGGGCTGTGGATTAAAGTATTAGAGACACGGGGTCAGCAGGAAAAAGTCAGGCAACTGGTATTATTTGAAAAGGAAAAATCCATATCCTTCTCAGTTTAGGTTCCCTTTAGCACACTTTTTAATTTTCAGAACGGCAGGAAAGTTAGAGATACAAATACAATTCACATTATCTTCGTTAAGTCATTTAAAGTGTATTTCGGTACTCTAATGTCTGCTTTATTTTAGGGCTGTGGAGTCGGAGTCGAGGAGTCGGAGCAATTTTGTGCACTTGGTTTCGGAGTCGGGAAAAAATGCACCGACTCCGACACTGAATGAATTTAAACTGTAATTAAAATAGAAAATATGATACAATTTCTCAGATAATAGTCATCATAAATAATTTATATATCCAGTAATAGCTGTGCTTAGTTTACAAAATGAAATAAACCAATCAAAAAATAGTTACTTGAGCTGCTTTAATAAAGAAGTCCCAGTATTTTTAAATTAAATTTTCGAAATTTCGCGTTACTATAATTACGCATGCGAAATTTGCTATTACGATGCAAAATTATGGTAGCGTAATTGCCATTAAAATCGTAATTGAAAATACCGTAAGCGTAATTTTCAACGCGTAATTTTGCGTTTCGTTCATAACTTAATTTCGCGTTAAATCATAACGTAATTTCGGGTTCGCTTAATTTTCGCGAAATTTAGCTAATTTTTTTTCCGCGTTTTCGTCTGCATGGCGAATTTTGATGTGAAATATCACTACATGGCGAATTTTATATGCGTAACGCGAAAACTATGCGAAAATTAATGCTTACAGTAATATGAACTATCGCGAAATTACGTTATGTAACTACGCTTACAAACGGTTGCATGCAAGGCAAACGTAATTTCGCAATACCCACTGTAATGCGAAAATTATGCGAAAATTACGCTTACGCGGAATTTCGCGAAATCCTTCTTCATTACGATTATGTACTTACGGCCATAATCGTAATTACACTAATTACGCGAAATTTCGCGAAATCGTAATTAAGTCATTACGCTCATCTCTAGATGTGTACACAGGAATCTCTTATATATGTTACGGCCAGAACATGAAGTGTGGCCACTTCGGGTTCTGGCCAGCCAATGTGCGAAGTGGCCGCAGCGGAGCGGGCAATGTCAGAAATGTAATTACTACACTAAGCACAATGTATTTTACGGCCGTCTCGCTGCGGCCAAATGTATTACAACTTGCTTAATTTCATTAAAGAGACTCTGTAACTTTGAAAAGATCCCCTGGGGGGTACTCACCTCGGGTGGGGGAAGCCTCCGGATCCTAATGAGGCTTCCCACGCCGTCCTGCGTCCCACGGGGGTCTCGCTGCAGCCCTCTGAACAGCGGCCCGACAGGCCCGACTGTAATTTCAATATTTACCTTTGCTGGCTCCAGCGGGGGCGCTGTGGCTGCTCTCGGCTCCGAAGTAGACGGAAATACCCGATCTCCGTCGGGTCCGCTCTACTGCGCAGGCGCCGGAGACTTGCGCCTGCGCAGTAGAGCAGACCCGACGCCGATCGGGTACTTCGGAGCCGACAGCCATCAGAGCGCCTGCGCAGGAGCCAGGAAGGTAAATATTGACGTCACGGCTGTACGGAGGGCTGCAGCGAGACCCCCGTGGGACAGAGGACGGCGTGGGAAGCCTCATCAGGATCCTGAGGCTTCCCCCACCCGAGGTGAGTACCCCCCAGGGGACGTTTTGCCGTTACAGTTCCTCTTTAAATATAGCTGGCGGCAATGTAATAGATGAAGCCGCCGGCTTTTGCACTGCCTCCTCATCCTCTCCTCCTCCCCCCCCCCCCCCCCCGCCTCTCTCCTCTCCCTGCCTCCTAATACGATATGGAGCAGCCGGCGAGGACACGAGTGTCCCCGAGAGTCGTTAGTCGCGGCAGGGGTATCCTGCCGTTCCTGCAAAGCGGGTGCTGGCAGAAGCAATGTCTGCAGCCTCCCCGCTCTGCTTCCCCTGCCGCGACGAACGACTCTCAGGGACACGCGTGTCCCCGCCGGCTGCTCCATATCGTATAGAAGGCAGGGAGAGGAGAGAGGCGGGGGGGGGGGGGGGGGGTGGATCGGGGGGGGGGGAGGAGGAGGCAGTGCGAAAGCCGGCTGCGGCTTCATCTATTACATTGCCGCCAGCTATATTTAATGAAATTAAGCAAGTTGTAATACATTTGGCCGCAGCGAGACGGCCGTAAAATACATTGTGCTTAGTGTAGTAATTACATTTCTGACATTGGCCGCTCCGCTGCGGCCACTTCACACATTGGCCGGCCAGAACCCGAAGTGGCCACACTTCATGTTCTGGCCGTAACATATACACTAAATAACATCTATGCTGTTAGTATAAAGCCTGATGTGTAGCTGTGTCACTAATAGAGATGGTCAATGAGATGGAAATAATTCTGCACTGATGCTGATTTATGCAAATGTATGCACCCCCTTTGCTCATGAAATCAAAGAATTTGATATGTTGTTAAAATTTGGTTTGATGACTACGAATTAAAGGGTACCTGAGACGGATGAAAAGAAAAGTTTTATACATAACTGGGGCTTCCTCCAGCCCCCTTCAGGCCAATCAGTCCCTCGCTGTCCTCCTCCGCCACCTGGATCGTCTGCTATGAGTCCTGGTAATTAAGCCAGTTATCGCAGTCCGGCTACATGCCGCTTCCACAGCCAGGAGCGTTCTGCACCTGCGCAATAGTGCTGCACAGGTGTAGTATGCTCCCAGCGGTGGAATGTGTGCATGCGCACTACACCAGACTGGCTCAAATACCTGGACTCATAGCAGAAGATCCAGGAGGCAGAGGAGGACAGCGAGGGACTGATTAGCCTGAAGGGGGCTGGAGGAAGCCCCAGGTATGTATAAAACTTTAATTTCATCTGTTTCAGGTTTACTTTGTTACACAGTAGTACTATACTCTACATATGCACTCCCCACAGAGCTGCAGGGAATCCACTGAGAATGTTGTGCACATTGAACAGAGGTGTTGTCTATCGCCCATAAACCTGGTTCACATTCTACATGAAGAATGTGTAATAGAGGAAGAATAGCCTCATTCTCCTGCTGAGTACCTGCACATCACTCTTACATGTACCAACAGTTACATTGCCTAGGGCCAGATACAGGTTCAGATTGTGCATGAAGAATGTGTAATAGAGGAATAATTTGCTCATTCCCCTGCAGAGTACCTGCACATCACTTTTACATGTACCCACAGTTACATTGCCTAGGGCAGTGATGGCTAACCTTGGCACTCCAGCTGTGGTGGAACTACAAGTCCCATGAGGAATTGCAATACTCTGAAAGCTCTAAGCCTAACTTGGGGAGGCAGAGGCATGATGGGATTTGTAGTTTTGCCACAGCTGGAATGCCAAGGTTAGCTATAACTGGCCTAGGGCCTGATAGATGTTCTTTGTTCCTGTCTGTACCTTCTACAAGTACTCTTACCAAGGACTAGTTTTAGTCTATGAATACAAATATTAGAGGCAGAAGATCCACCAGATAGCCAGGTAACTGGTATTGTTTAAAAGGGAATAAATGTGGCAGCCTCCATATCCTTCTCGCTTCAGTTGTCTTTTAACATTCCTAAGCGTTGGCAGTTAGGAGATGCATTTCATGTTACATACTTTCAATCAACAAGACTGTAATATGCAAATTAGAGGAGTCGGAGCCGGTGGATTTTTGTAACGACTCCACAGCCGTGCTTTATTTTTACGTTTTGTTTGGTTGTTTTTTTTGTTATCTCCCACTGCTTACAGCTATTTCCTAAGTGTCCCACTATCGTGTATTGCCAGACGTGAACGTTTGCCCTGATTGAACCCACCTCGAAATTTATGTTAATCAAAAAAACTGTTGAGCCCTTGAGGAGTTCACAGTTGGATCCGCTCTCATTGATTAGCGCTGATTGCTGATCCGCACCACGGCGGCGGCGATGCTCTTGAGGATTTGGTTTTCCGAGGACAAGAAACAAAAATACAGATTGAAATAAACAATGGTATATTCGTCTAGTTCGTATCTCTGATCTGCACAATCTTTTGGCGTATTGTCCGGGGAGGTGGAGGTCCGATCATTTACTAAGGCAGAAATGCCTGCCTGACTTGCGATGTCGCGTGCAGCATATGAGTCATCGGTCTTGTGTCTGGACTGGCACCTGCAGAGGCCGGCAGTGATGAAACATGTACGCCTGATCGCTGGCCGTCGCTGCTGCGCAGTCACCGCCTGTCACAGTTACTGCTGTCTTACAAGCATAGAATAGAATGCCAGTGACATTGCAAATAGGTCACTCTGGGCTGCAACAGCTCAGATATAAGTGCAACGAGGGGCATGAAATAATATTCCACTGTGCTGATAAAGTTATCCTGGCAAAAATGTGTCCCCAGCACACAGACAAGTGCATTCTGGGGCTTTAAGTGGCATTAAACTCCCAAAAATAAAATGTTAGTAAGTACTCTTAGGTATATAACATAACAGAACATATGAAAGCATGCCCAAGCATTCCCTGTGTGTAAAAACCTTTAGGCTTCTTAACCCTTTAGCTGCATGCCAAATTTTTCCTGTCTGCTAAGGAAGTGTTTGCACACTCACATGCAAATGTCCAAACAAATGCATTCACATGGATCACTCATCCAGGCATCACCGCTCTCTCTACAGCTAAGTTAAAAGCCGGGGTCTTAGTTCACAAAAGAATACATTCCCTTGCGTAGTCACCTACACTGCGTAGACGTACCCAGGTATTTGTAGGTGTCCTAACTCTAGCCCTGTAACATGCATAGTGCAGACATGCAAACATTCATTGCATCAAACCTATCTAAAAGAATAGGAGCACACATCCTAAAGTCATAGAGTACGTATTGCAGCAGCACCAGTTCAATTAGGTGCTGGGTAATGTCAATAGTATGAATATCAGTAATGTAATGTTACCGTATTTTTGGGCATATAAGAAACTTCAGACTATAATGCGCACCTAGGTTTAAAGGGCAAAAACCAGAGAGAAGAAAAAAAATAGTAAATCTGGTGTGTCCAAGGTCAAGGAGCATCTTGTAGATGTTCTCTAATTATTGCGTCCCCCATGTGCACTCATGTGTCCCCAATGTGTCCTCCTATTTTCCATGTGTCCCCTTCTGCCCCTTATATGTTCTCCTCTGCTCCCTTGTGTGTCATTCTCTGCTCCCTCGTGTGTCCTCCTCTGCCCCCCCTTTCCTCTTCTGCCCCGTGTGTGTCCTCCTCTGCCC
Organism: Hyperolius riggenbachi; assembly: GCF_040937935.1. Taxonomy (NCBI): domain Eukaryota; kingdom Metazoa; phylum Chordata; class Amphibia; order Anura; family Hyperoliidae; genus Hyperolius; species Hyperolius riggenbachi. The sequence goes on along the minus strand of NC_090647.1, from coordinate 40,999,840 downwards.
CATGTGTCCATCCCCTATGTATAAGTATAAGCATCGTCAGCATAGCTCACCTCATCCAGTGGTCATCAGAGACCTCTCCTTTCATTCACTGCTCACCTAGTGCTGGCTTCTACTGATGACAAAATCAGCAGAGGCCAGCACTAGGGGAGGGAGTGGAGAGGTCTCTGATCGCCGCTGGAGCCATGGATTAGGTGAGTCGTGCTGCCCCTGCATATACTTATACACAGAGAGTGGAGAAGAACACACAGGGCAGAGAAGGACACAGGGAGAATACAGGGGGTCCCTGACATCGCAGCGGGTCTGCAGTTCATATTGGTGGGCGTTTATAAGTTGGGGACTCCCTGTTTATGGCATTAGATGCAGGGACTTTTCCTCCACATTTTGAGGGGAGAAAAAGTGTGTCTTACATGGCAAAAAATACTAGCTGCGTTCCCTGCCCAGTGCCACGGGAGGCAACTTTACAATGCAACTTTGAGCTTTTGGTAAATTTCCAGCCCCTCCCCATGCAGAGATCTAAAATTATAATTTGGTAGGTAGTAAACAGGGTGCTTAGATGCTACCTTCTGTGTGAAATGGCAACCAGCGCAAAGAGATCCCTGCAAGGTGACTCCCCTATTGCCTGAAGAGGCGGGTAGTACCTGCGAAACGCGTCACAAAGTGGAGTGTGCTCCAATCAGATCATTCATGTCGTCTGTTGGGAGACAAATGCACCACTACAGCCCATTTTTAAACTGCTTTTAGTGTACTTTATGCATTTTGGCGCCTCTGTTTCTATCCTGCTATTTTGTCCACCCGGGGTGGAGGGGTGTCACTCCTCATTTACAGTATCTACAGAGAGTGACTTCTTCACCAGAATGGGGTCGGGGTTGTTCTCCCCACCCCATTCTACCACTGGATATTAGTAAACTACCTACAGCTAATACATAATACACCATAGCGGACTCTCGGTTTCTCCTTTTGTTTCCCTCAAGTTACCACTTTTTGTTCAGGTGCTCAGTCAGTTCAGTTACTTCAGTAGGGGATGTGCTCTTTTTCTCTCAACTGTTGAGATTTCCTTTGATCTTAAAGTAAACAGAATGAGGTCACACTAATTAATTTGGCTTGGAGAGGGTTGGATGAGTCAATGTTGTATGACTCACAATGTACAGCTGGTTTTATCAAGAACTACAGAACTACAGCAGCAAAACAAAAAGCTACACGCCTCAAAAAAAAAAAAAAAAAAAAAAAAAAGTTGCTAGGGCTCCACCTGCTGGAGGGACTGAGAAATACCAACCCTGCATAGGTGATATTTAACCACTTCCCGACCGCCTACCGCACAGAGGCGGCCGGGAAGTGGAGCCCTGAAGGACCGGATCACCCACAGAGGCGGCGGTCCTTCTAAGGGCATGGGCGGAGCGATCGCGTCATCCGTGACGCGATCCTCCGCCGGCGCCTGTCACCGCTCGCCCGCCGCAACATCCCGCCGGCTATACGGAAGCGCCGGCGGGATGTTAACCCCGCGATCGCCGCATACAAAGTGTATAATACACTTTGTAATGTTTACAAAGTGTATTATACAGGCTGCCTCCTGCCCTGGTGGTCCCAGTGTCCGAGGGACCACCAGGGCAGGCTGCAGCCACCCTAGTCTGCACCCAAGCACACTGATTTCTCCCCCCCCCTGCCCCAGATCGCCCACAGCACCCATCAGACCCCCCCCTGCCCACCCCCCAGACCCCTGTTTGCACCCAATCACCCCCCTAATCACCCATCAATCACTCCCTGTCACTATCTGTCAACGCTATTTTTTTTTATCCCCCCCCCCCCTGCTCCCTGCCCCCTCCTGATCACCCCCACCCCTCAGATTCTCCCCAGACCCCCCCAAGACCACCACCCCTGTTTACTGTATGCATCTATCCCCCTGATCACCTGTCAATCACCTGTCAATCACCTGTCAATCACCCGTCAATCACCCGTCAATCACCCCCTGTCACTGCCACCCATCAATCAGCCCCTAACCTGCCCCTTGCGGGCAATCTGATCACCCCCCCACACTAATAGATCGCCCACAGATCCGACATCAGATCACCTCCCAAATCCATTGTTTACATCTATTCTCTCCTCTAAACACCCACTAATTACCCATCAATCACCCATCAATCACCCCCTATCACCACCTGTCACTTTTACCTATCAGATCAGACCCTAATCTGCCCCTTGCGGGCACCCAATCACCCGCCCACACGCTCAGATTGCCCTCTGACCCCCCCCTTATCAATTCACCAGTGCATTAATTACATCTGTTCTTCCCTGTAATAACCCACTGATCACCTGTCAATCACCTGCCAATCACCTATCACCCATCAATCACCCCCTGTTACCCCCTGTCACTGCCACCCATCAATCAGCCCCTAACCTGCCACTTGCGGGCAATCTGATCACCCACCCACACCATTAGATCGCCCGCAAACCCGCCGTCAGATTACCTCCCAAATGTATCGTTTACATCTGTTATCTTCTCTAAACACCCACTAATTACCCATCAATCACCCATCAATCACCCCCTATCACCACATGTCACTGTTACCTATCAGATCAGACCCTAATCTGCCCCTTGCGGGCACCCAATCACCCGCCCACACGCTCAGATTGCCCTCAGACCCCCCCCCCCCTTATCAATTCGCCAGTGCATTAATTACATCTGTCCTTCCCTGTAATAACCCACTGATCACCTGTCAATCACCTGCCAATCACCTATCACCCATCAATCACCCCCTGTCACTGCCACCCAACAATCAGCCCCTAACCTGCCCCTTGCGGGCAATCTGATCACCCACCCACACCAATAGATCGCCCGCAGATCCGACATCAGATCACCACCCAAGCGCAGTGTTTCCATCTATTCTCTACCCTAAACACCCACTAATTACCCATCAATCACCCCCTGTCACTGCTACCTATCAGATTAGACCCCTATCTGCCCCTAAGGCACTCAATCACCCGCCCACACCCTCAGAATGCCCTCAGACCCCAGCCCTGATCACCTCGCCAGTGCATTGCTTGCATCTATTCCCCCCTCTAATCACACCTTGAGACACCCATCAATCACCTCCTGTCACCCCCTAGCACACCTACCCATCAGATCAGGCCCCAATTTGCCCCGTGTGGGCTCCTGATCACTCGGCCAAACCCTCAGATCCCCCTCAGACCCCCTTCCGATCACCTCCCCAGTGCATCGATTGCATCTATTTTCCCCTCTAACCACCCCCTGAGACACCCATCAATCACCTCCTGTCACCCCCCTAGCACTCCTATCCATCAGATCAGGCCCAATACAACCTGTCATCTAAAAGGCCACCCTGCTTATGACCGGTTCCACAAAATTCGCCCCCTCATAGACCACCTGTCATAAAAATTTGCAGATGCTTATACCCCTGAACAGTCATTTTGAGACATTTGGTTTCCAGACTACTCACGGTTTTGGGCCTGTAAAATGCCAGGGCGGTATAGGAACCCCACAAGTGACCCCATTTTAGAAAAAAAGACACCCCAAGGTATTCTGTTAGGTGTATGACGAGTTCATAGAAGATTTTATTTTTTGTCAAAAGTTAGCGGAAATTAATTTTTATTGGTTTTTTTTCACAAAGTGTCATTTTTCACTAACTTGTGACAAAAAATAAAATCTTCTATGAACTCGCCATACACCTAACGGAATACCTTGGGGTGTCTTCTTTCTAAAATGGGGTCACTTGTGGGGTTCCTATACTGCCCTGGCATTTTAGGGGCCCTAAACCGCGAGGAGTAGTCTAGAAAACAAATGCTTCAAAATGATCTGTGAATAGGACGTTGGGCCCCTTAGCGCACCTAGGCTGCAAAAAAGTGTCACACATGTGGTACCGCCGTACTCAGGAAAAGTAGTATAATGTGTTTTGGGGTGTATTTTTACACATACCCATGCTGGGTGGGAGAAATTTCTATGTAAATGGACAATTGTGTGTAAAAAAATCAAACAATTGTCATTTACAGAGATATTTCTCCCACTTAGCATGGGTATGTGTAAAAATACACCCCAAAACGCATTATACTACTTCTCCTGAGTACGGCGGTACCACATGTGTGGCACTTTTTTACACCCTAAGTACGCTAAGGGGCCCAAAGTCCAATGAGTACCTTTAGGATTTCACAGGTCATTTTGCGACATTTGGTTTCAAGACTACTCCTCACGGTTTAGGGCCCCTAAAATGCCAGGGCAGTATAGGAACCCCACAAATGACCCCATTCTAGAAAGAAGACACCCAAAGGTATTCCGTACGGAGTATGGTGAGTTCATAGAAGATTTTATTTTTTGTCACAAGTTAGCGGAAAATGACACTTTGTGAAAAAAAACTATTAAAATCAATTTCCGCTAACTTGTGACAAAAAAATAAAAACTTCTATGAACTCACCATACTCCTAACGGAATACCTTGGGGTGTCTTCTTTCTAAAATGGGGTAATTAGTGGGGTTCCTATACTGCCCTGGCATTTTAGGGGCCCTAAACCGCGAGGAGTAGTCTTGAAACGAAATTTCTCAAAATGACCTGTGAAATCCTAAAGGTACTCATTGGACTTTGGGCCCTTTAGCGCAGTTAGGGTGCAAAAAAAGTGACACACATGTGGTATCGCCGTACTCAGGAGAAGTAGTATAATGTGTTTTGTGGTGTATTTTTACACATACCCATGCTGAGTGGGAGAAAGATCTCTGTAAATGGACAATTGTGTGTAAAAAAAATTAACAAATTGTCATTTACAGAGATATTTCTCCCACCCAGCATGGGTATGTGTAAAAATACACCCCAAAACACATTATACTACTTCTCCTGAGTACGGCAATACCACATGTGTGGCACTTTTTTCAGCCTAACTGCGCTAAGGGGTCCAAAGTCCAATGAGCACCTTTAGGCTTTACAGGGGTGCTTACAATTTAGCACCCCCCAAAATGTCAGGACAGTAAACACACCCCACAAATGACCCCAAATTGGAAAGTAGACCCTTCAAGTTATTCAGAGAGGGGCATGGTGAGTCCGTGGCAGATTTCATTTTTTTTTGTCGCAAGTTAGAAGAAATGGAAACTTTTTTTTTTTTTTTTTTTTTCTCACAATGTGTCATTTTCCGCTTACTTGTGACAAAAAATAATATCTTCTATGAACTCACTATGCCTCTCAGTGAATACTTTGGGATGTCTTCTTTCCAAAATGGGGTCATTTGGGGGGTATTTATACTATCCTGGAATTCTAGCCCCTCATGAAACATGACAGGGGGTCAGAAAAGTCAGAGATGCTTGAAAATGGGAAAATTCACTTTTTGCACCATAGTTTGTAAACGCTATAACTTTTACCCAAACCAATAAATATACACTGAATGGGGTTTTTTCTATCAAAAACATGTTTGTCCACATTTTTCGCGCTGCATGTATACAGAAATTTTACTTTATTTGAAAAATGTCAGCACAGAAAGTTAAAAAAATCATTTTTTTGCCAAAATTCATGTCTTTTTTGATGAATATAATAAAAAGTAAAAATCGCAGGAGCAATCAAATAGCACCAAAAGAAAGCTTTATTAGTGACAAGAAAAGGAGCCAAAATTCATTTAGGTGGTAGGTTGTATGAGCGAGCAATAAACCGTGAAAGCTGCAGTGGTCTGAACGGAAAAAAAGTGGCCGGTCCTTAAGGGGTAGAAAGCCCTAGGTCCTCAAGTGGTTAAAAACAGCTAAATCAATATAACATCCGCGGCACCCTCTGTGCTTTGGGGCCCTTTCCTCTGCTCTCTATTTAGTATTCAAGCATTGAATTGTGGGCATCGTGGGCTGGTGCCACGTGAGCCAACTTTCCAATACAACTTTGACCTGTTGGTTAATATACAGCCCCACTCTATGCAGAGATTTAAAAGTATAACCTGTAGGTTAGTAAACAGAGTGGGTGGAGGTTTTGTGGGGAACCTCCTCGGTGGTGGGGGCAGTTGTGGATAATTCCCCCCAAGTGGTGAGAGCATTTTTGGGGGGGGCTGTCTGCGCTACTCCTGCAGAAGTCCTCTGTTATTGTCTCACACTGCCCCCTAGTGACAAGTGGCTATAAAAACACATTACGGCAATACTAATTAGAAGCAGGGAAATGCAACAAATAAGAAATTAAAAAAAAATGTGCTAAATTAAATTGGCCTGGAGCACTTGCAAGCCTCTAAATAAATTGGATGCTAAAGCGTTAAAGGATACCTGTGAGTTTGAAAACTGAAAAAGTTAGATACTCACCTTAGTAGGATTAGTAGGAGCCACTCGGCTTTTTCCAGCGAGCACAAGCGACTCTGAGCTACTGTGCAGGCGCGAGCTGTACTGCCCCTGCGCAGCGCAGCCTCACTTGTTCATGGACTGGGGGGGAGGGGGCACCCGCAAGCTTCCAGAGGGCCCCCGGCATCCAGTAATGCTCTCAATTAGGGACGGTCAATGGGGTGCAAATAATTTTGAGTTCATGCAGGATTATGCAGATTTTGTTTGCAAATGTATGCAGCTTGAAAATGGATCAATTGAATTTTAACTCAGAGGGATTTGATTTCATTTTCAAGATGCATACATTTGCATACAAAATTTGCATAATGATGCATCAACTCGAAATTAGTTGCATCTCATTGACCATCTCTAGTCTCAATAAGGACGTGGGAGTCCTCCAGAAGATCCAGAAGCTTCCCTCTACCAAGGTAAGTATGTAATTTTTTTATTTTGATGAAGTCACAGGTTTACTTTAAAGAGAACCCGAGGTGGGGTTCTGACAATGAAATCCACATACAGAGGCTGGGTCTGCCTATACAGCCCTGCCTCTGTTGCTATCCAGATCCCCCCTAAGCCCTCCCTGCGCTCTGCTATCTCCCAGAAATCACAGCCGCGCTGCCGACACGCAGTGTGTCACAGCGGGCTGTGTTTACCTCTGTACTGTCAGTCTGTTGCTTCCCAACCTCCTGCATAGCTCCGGTCCCCGCCTGCGTCCCTTCCCTTCCCGCTGATTGGAGGGAAGGGACGCGGGCAGGGACCGGAGCTATGCAGGAGGCGGGGGGGGGGGGGGGGAGAGCTGAGACTGACAATACAGAGGTAAACACAGCCCGCACAGCGCGGCTGTGATTTCTGGGGGATTGTAGAGCGCAGAGGGAACTTAGGGGGGATCTGGATAGCAACAGAGCCTGGGCAGTATAGGCAGACCCAGCCTCTGTACGTGGATTGCATTGTCAGAACCCCGCCTCGGGTTCAGGTATTGTCAGCCACAAAATCTAATGCCATTCACCCACTGCTATGTGTTTATTATGCAGTCATCACCCTTACCCTGCATTGCAAGCACTCCAATATAATCAGAAATGTTTCTGCTGTAATAAATCTTATGTCAGTCAGCCTGGCTCTATTGTGATACATTGCCAGGGAGAAGGAGCTTGTTATCTCCTCTCCTGCATTCCTGCTCCTCACTGATTGGCTAAGGGCAGTTCAGTGAGCTGCTGAAATATGATCTATGCTGTGCTCACATGTGTTTACATAACCAACTAGATATGACAGTGCAGTTTCTAGGAGAAAAAAAAAAAGATTAAAGGAGGAAATTGCATCAGGATTGGCTCCAAGCAGAGGCAGTAAAGATGGAAATGCCAGGAACAGTTCTCTCTTTAGTTACTGTATAACATTCACTGAAATCAAAATGTGGGTAGTACAATACATGTTATGTTAGTAGAACAAGTACTTGTTGACTTATATACGTGTTTTTCCTGGGATAGTATGGCTGTCCCAGGTGCTTTAAGGGGGTAGATTTGGAGGGCCATACAGGTTCTTGGGCCCTGGGCAATTGCCCATTGTGCCCGTATACAAGTGCTGGCCCTGATTGTCCTGGTAAAAGAAGCAATCTTTTGCCACTTATAAGCAAACCAGTCCAGGCCTGAGACCTGTCAGGTATCACTGCAAAAGAATAAGTACATCAGGTCCAAATTCTCTCATGAAGAGTCAAGCAAGACATTTACATCAGTACGTTCTGCTGCGGAACGCTGTGCGCATCAGGTGCGGAGGTACAATTTATGTGTGTATAATGTAATCTGCGGTAATAAATCTCCTCTGATGCATGAACTGCCTGCGGTTTATTGAAAAAAAGGAAAAAAGAAAAAAAACTACTGTGCTGCCAAAAATATTGCAAACAATCTGTATTCACAAGATGTCCGTGTAGGAAAATACAGACAGCGGCCTCCTGTTAGGGGATCTGCCGTTGTGCAAGTGAACAGTCACTGTCACATCAATCGGGTCCAGCTCCGATCGTTCTGCATGGAGAACAAAGTTATAAAATGCTGAGGAGTGCTGCTACACAGACAATAGTGACACACACACTTTACGTTCTGCTTGGGCACAAACGATCGTTTAGGCGATATTGGCCAATTATCTACACAAGAAAGGGGAGCAATGCTGATCCTGCTTAGGCCTCTTGCACACTGCAAGCAATTCAGATTCAGATTCCGCTTTTTAATCAGTTTTTACCTCCGATTCAGATTCAGATTTGCAGTGTGCAAGGAGCAAACTGCAAATCTGAATCTGAATCGGAAGTAAAAACAGATTAAAAAGCGGAATCTGAATCTGAATTGCTTGCAGTGTGCAAGAGGCCTTAAAGTGTACTCAAGGCGACATGTGACATGATAAGATAAAAGTGTATGTACAGTACAAAACACCAATAACCAGGCCTTTTTTTATTTTGCTGCCTGAAAGAGTTAATTTTCAGGCATGCAAGTAGTGACAGCTTCTGTCTAGTCGATACCTTTGTTGGGAGTATAGTAAACATAAATGATAAGCAAATTACAGCCATGAAATTTGTCCTGGCAGAATTCAACTTCTGAGGGCAGGGGAGAGATAGCAAAAGGTCAATAGTTCAAGTATTTTAACTCTGGGACACTTAATAGGCTGCCATTGATCAGAGAGTCAGTCTCTCTCTCTCTCTCTCTCTCTCTCTCTCTCTCTCTCTCTATATATATATATATATATATATATATATATATATGCAGCCATTCTCACACTGTTAATAGCAGAGGCCTCAAACCTGCTACAGTCGGTCGTTAAGTGTTTGGGGTTCAAATTCAGTAAAGGGCGGAGCCAGATTACTTTGCTGCATAAACTGCTTCCATTAGCACAATTTTGATGCCAGGAACCCAAAAGCTCACAAACTTGGTCATTGAGTAGTGACTGTGTGTCCAGGTTACAAAAAGTGGGTGGAGTTAAAAATTGTAAACTGCAGCACTTCTTCACTGTTAATGGCAGGGTTCTCAAACTTAGCATAGCTGGTTACTGGGTGACTGGGATTAATATTCAGAAAAGTGGGTGGAGCCTAAAAATGCCAATCAAAAATCACATTTCACTTTTCAAGAAGAATATTAAAATTGCTGCCATTCTTGCACTGTTAATGGCACAAGCCTCAAACCTGGTACAGTTGGTCATTGGGTCACTGAGGTTCAAATTCAGAAAAGGGGACAGAGCCACAAACAGTGAATCAGATTTGTTTCATTTCATGGGAAAATACAAATTATTGATGCCAAGGACCCCAAAACTCACAAACTAGGGCATTGATTAGTGACTTTGTGTCCAGGTTACAAAAAGTGGGCAGAGCCAAAAACAAATTTCACTGGGAAAGTGTAAACTGCAGCCCTTCTTACACTGTTTATTTCAGGGTTCCCAATCTTTGCCCAGATGGTCACTGAGATTAATATTCAGGGAAGTGGGGGGAGCCTATAATAGCCAATCAAAATTCACCTGTTGATTTTCAAGTGGAATATTTAAATTGCTGCCATTTTTACACTGTTAATAGCAGATGCCTCAAACCTGCTACAGTTGGTCATTGGGTGACTGGGGTTCAAATGCTGGAGAGGGGTGGAGCCACAAACAGCCTATCTGATTTGTTTAATTTCTATGGGAATATACAAATTATTGATGCTAAGGACCCCAAAGCTCACAAACTTGGTCATTGAGTGTTTGTGTGTTAGGGTTAGAAAGTGGGCGGAGCCAACACCAGTCAAATACATACCCGGGCAATGTCGGGTCATCAGTGGGTGAAGACAAATACAAATTTCACTGGGAAAATGTAAACTGCAGCCATTCTGTTAATGGCAGGGTTTTTAAACTTAATATTCAGAAAAGTGGGTGGAGCCTACAAAAGTAAATCAAACTTCACCTGATGCTTTTCAAGGGGATTATTTAATTGCTACCATTATTGAACTGTTAATGGCACAGGCCTCAAACCTGGTACAGTTGGTTATTTGGTGACTGGGGTTCAAATTCAGAAAAGGGGGTGGAGCCACACACAGCCAATCAAATTTGTTTCATTTCAATGCAGATTACTGATACCAAAGACCGCAAAGCTCACAAACTTGGTCAGTGAGTAATTGTGTGTTAGGGTTAGAAAAAGTAGGCGGAGCCAACACCAGCCAAATACATTCCCGGGCAACGCCGGGCAATCAGCTAGTAAAACAATAAAACATTCAGTCTACTTTGTAAATGTTTAAATATAAAACAAAACCCGGGGATATCTAAAAAAAAAAAGTCATTTAATACAATTGATTATCTCATTAGTTTATTTTTACCACGGGTTCACATTAAGTTGCTCATACATCTAGCAATGTATGGGCAGATGGACCAAGAGACAGATCTTTCTCTGATTGAATCTGATTAGAGAGAGATCCGTTGCCTGCCCATACACCGCAGACCAATTTACGATTCCAGCATGAAATCGATCAGAAATAGGCCTAGCGACACAGCCGACACACCACTCAATATTGATCGAATCATCATCCAGGCAGACATGTTGTGGCACCGATTTTCATTTAATTCAATAAAATTATCAAATCTGATGGACGATGGCCCTGCAAAATCGCTGGATGTATGGCCACTTTTAGGAACCAAAACTTTAAAGGGAAAGCAGGTGCTGAGGGGAGTGGTCAATTTATAATTTAATTTCACTGTACAATTTAAAGTGTACCCCAGCCAAAGCTCGGGTACAAAATTAGATACTTAAAGCAGAATATAACCCTCCATTTCAACTTTGCTCTAAAACATTATTTACAGTATATTATATGCAACCAGCATTTTTTTTTTACTAGACCAGCATTGGAAGGGTTACACAGAGCTTTAAAGTTCCTGGAGATTTCTGCAGACTCATCCGAAGCTGACATAGATACATTTTGTTTACATAAATGCATCTAAGTGTTGAATGTGACATCTCTCTGACTGAGAAGGAGTTGGAGGACAGCCAAAGAGTGTGTAACATTTCTCAATAGATACATATAACTAAATAGAATGTAACAATCTGAACTTTTGCATATCTCTCCACGGAACTTTAAACCTCTGTGTTTAACCCTTCCAATGCTAGTCTAGGAAAAAAAAATGCTTTTTGCATATAATATGCTGTAAATAATGTTTTAGAGCAAAGTTGAAATGCAGGGTTATATTCCGCTTTAACATAAGAGAAGAAAGCTACAGTATCTTACTTAGGCTTCCCTCGCTACTCCGTTGTCCCCGTCACTAAGCGTGATCTCCCGTCACTGAGCGCAGCCCCCCAGAAGATTAGCGACTATAAGGAATTCGCCTTTGGCTGCTGTGAATTCCGTCGAGACCCGAGCGGAATCCGTCGCTGATGACACTGTTACTGGCTCACAGGCCGCACATTCTGATAAGCGGAGGGCATGTTCCCAGTACGCCCTCCGCAAAGGTAAACAATAGTCAGCTGACTCCGCTCAGCTGACAGAGCGGTGTCAGCTGAACTGACACATAGGCAGAGCCTTGCTGTATGATTGGATGTGCGGAGTGTGGTCGGCCACTGATTGGATGATGAGTTGTATTTAAATCTGCAGAGTGCTCCCAGTCATCGCCCGTGATAAGCATAGCTTTGGCTAGTTGCTGGGTACGCACTTCTTGATGATTGATTACTGGATATTGACCTTGGCTTGTATTTGACTATTCCTGTCTGCTGTGATTAACCTTGCTTGCTTCCTGGATATCCCTTGTCTGCTGCCTGGACCGACCACTGCCTGTTTACTGGATACTCTTGTCTGCCGCCTGGACCGACCACTGCCTGTTTACTGGATACTCTTGTCTGCCGCTTGGACCGACCATTGCCTGTTTATTGGATACCTCTTGCATGCTACTTGATCTGGACGATAAGCATACTCAAACTAATCCCTGTCATATTGAACAACCTTGCATGCAGTTGCACATAAACTATACCTCACACTGTCTGGAGCATCCATTGCTATTTGAAGTACTTTGCATACAAATCTATCTGAACTATATCATAACCTGGATCAACTATGATCTACTAAAACACTTTGCATGCAGATTGCCTCAACTGTATTATAATCTGGATCATTTATCATCTTGCATAAACTGTATTATAACCTGGATCATCTATCATCTGTTAAATAACCTTGCTTGAGACTTGCCTGAACTGTCTCATATCTGGATTACCTATTGCATGTGGACTTGTGTGCTTCCTTTCCTGATACTTGGAGGTCACTTGTCATCTCTACTACCACTGACAAATGACGCTGATAGCTTCATTCCTCTGAACCAAGGTAATAACCCTGTGTGATACTGCTGAACTGTTGAACTGTGTTACTAGCCTCATTAGGGCTCTAACAGATTATCCCTTTCTACTTCAGTCTGCATGCCTTGCTAGAGATGTCGCGAACCGCCGATTTTCGGTTCGCGAACTTCCGCGGAAGGTTCGGTTGGCGGAAAAGTTTGCGAACCGCAATAGACTTCAATGGGGAGGCGAACTTTGAAAAATAGAAAAAATTATGCTGGCCACAAAAGTGATGGAAAAGATGTTTCAAGGGGTCTAACACCTGGAGGGGGCATGGCGGAGTGGGATACATGCCAAAAGTCACGGGGAAAAATCTGGATGTGACGCAAAGCAGCGTTTTAAGGGCAGAAATCACATTGAATGCTAAACTGCAGGCCTAACGTGCTTTAAAACATCTTGCATGTGTATACATCAAACAGGGAGTGTAATTAGAGTACTGCTTCACACTGACACACCAAACTCACTGTGTAACGCACCGCAAACAGCTGTTTGTGTAGTGACGGCCATGCTGGACTACTGCGCAACATGGCGAGATTGCTCTTCCTCACTCAGTGATGTCAGGTAATGTGTGACTTCCTTCTCAACTTTCCATGGCATTGTTAAAAAGCTTAAGTTTTGTTTTTAAATTCCATTTTCTACTTGCTGTGTACTTGTTCAGTACCGCTACAATGAGAATCCTGTGGAGGCGGGCAAGTCAGGTAGTAGGTATATGCAGTGAGCTGAGTTCACTCAACACAACAGGTAGTAGGTATATGCAGTGAGCTGGGTTCACTTAACACAACAGGTAGTTATGTGCAGTGATGAGGTGGGTTAAGTAAACACAACAGGTAGTAGGTATATGCAGTGAGCTTGGTTCACTCAACACAACAGGTAGTAGGTATATGCAGTGAGCTGGGTTCACTTAACACAACAGGTAGTTATGTGCAGTGATGAGGTGGGTTAAGTAAACACAACAGGTAGTAGGTATATGCAGTGAGCTGGGTTCACTCAACACAACAGGTAGTAGGTATATGCAGTGAGCTGGGTTCACTCAACACATCATGTAGTAGGTATATGCAGTGAGCTCGGTTTACTCAACACTACAGGTAGTTATGTGCAGTGATGAGGTGGGTTAAGTAAACACAACAGGTAGTAGGTATATGCAGTGAGCTGGGTTCACTCAACACAACAGGTAGTAGGTATATGCAGTGAGCTGGGTTCACTCAACACAACAGGTAGTAGGTATATGCAGTGAGCTGGGTTCACTTAACACAACAGGTAGTTATGTGCAGTGATGAGGTGGGTTAAGTAAACACAACAGGTAGTAGGTATATGCAGTGAGCTGGGTTCACTCAACACAACAGGTAGTAGGTATATGCAGTGAGCTGGGTTCACTCAACACTACAGGTAGTTATGTGCAGTGATGAGGTGGGTTAAGTAAACACAACAGGTAGTAGTAGGATGCAGTGAGCTGGGTTCACTCAACACAAAGCTAGGTATATGCAGTGATGAGGTGGGTTAAGTAAACACAACAGGTACTGGGTATATGCAGTACTGGGTAGTACAATGTGCAGCTCCCTGTCACACACACAGGCAGTCAGTCACTGAATGTGCTGGGCTGCTGGCAGTGGCACACACACACTATCAATTAGCAAGGCTGTGCATGCAACAAAAGTGTCAGTTTGACACACAGTAAAAAAAATAAAGTACAGGATGAGCTCTGAAAAGAGCTAGGGTGCTATAAAAGCAATAACAATCAGCCAGGAGCAAACTAAGCAGCCAAGAACCTAACTAATCTGTCCCTAGAAGAACAAGTCTGCAGCAGCTGTCTCTTTCCTCTCACTAGCAGGCACACGAGTGACTGTAATGGCCGCCGGAGCCTGCCTTATATAAGGGGGGTTGGGGCTCCAGGGCTTACTGTAGCCTGAATGGCTACAATGTGCCTGCTGACTGTGATGCAGAGGGTCAAAGTTGACCCTCATAGTGCATTATGGGGTGAATCAAACTTCCGCAAAGGTTCGCCTGGCGCAGGCGAACGCGAACCCTCAATGTTTGCCTGGAACCGTTTGCCGGCGAACCGTTCGCTACATTTCTATGCCTTGCACGATAAGACCTGGGGGTAACCGTAGTCAGGAGACAAGTAGTGTGTCTTGTTCACGCGAGGGCTTGTCTACAGGTGAAGACGTGGGCCGGGCTCACAGCCACGGTAATAGATTGGGGCATAGAGACTGATTAGAAATATAACCTGTCAAGCCTTACAGTGACAAGGCATTGTCGCTAATCGTATCGGAGCCGCACAGCTCTTCTTCCTGATTGACGTGCAGGAGCCGCACTACCCTGCCCGCGCAGGTGAAGTAAGCTGAAGCCGTGGGGTCCGTGCTTGCACGGCCACGCTTCACGAAGAGGAGCTGCGTGGCCCTGATTTGGAGGGGGGCCGCGCTCAGCAACGGGGGACAACAGAATAGCGAGGGAAGCCTCAATAGGATCCTGAGACTTCCATCTCTTAAGGTAAGCATCTGAGCCAAAGCTCGGGATCACTTTAAAACATTAACACTGGCAGCAATAAAAACAACCAAGTTGCAAATTTTAATCAGTTGCAGAAATAGAGAATATTAGCTTCCAAAATGGATTGCATGCCATAGCATTGTGTACTAGACCCTTTCACCAGCGTTGAGGTTGTCTCCGTAGAAAGAGTCCCATCTCTACCTATACCAGTCAGTGTGTATGTTTAACAATAACAATAATATTTATATAGCGCTTTTCTCCCTGGGGACTCAAAGCGCTGTGACCCTGCATTATGCAGTCTCAAAGGCTAGGGAAAAGAGGTGAGTTTTTAGCCTTTTTTTAAAGCTGTCCAGAGAAGGAGCCTCTCGTACTGATTGTGGAAGTGAGTTCCATAGAGTAGGGGCTGCATAGGAAAAGGCCCGAGCACCAAATGTTAAGTGTATCCTGGGAATAACCAGCTTCATCTTGTTGGCAGAGCGGAGGGTGCGTGGAGGGGCATAAAGTTCCAATAGATCCGCTATGTATTTGGGTCCCATGTGGTGTAGAGCCTTAAATGTCAGCAGGCAGATCTTAAAATTGATTCTCCATTTTACTGGCAACCAGTGAAGAGTTTGCAGTACTGGGGTGATGTGTGAGCTGCGGGGGGCATTGGCTAGGAGTCTGGCTGCAGCATTCTGTACTAGCTGTAAGGGGCGCAGAACCTTATCTGTAGATCCGATTAACAGGGCGTTGCAGTAGTCTAGGCGGGAGGATACAAATGCGTGAACCAGGGCAGGTAGGTCTTCAGCTGGGATAAGGTGTTTTATTTTCGCTATATTTCTTAGATGGAAGAAGGAAGACTTGACGACAGCCGATACCTGCTGTCTGAGTTTTAGATTTCCATCCAGGATCACCCCAAGGTTTCGCACAGAGTCTTTATACTGTACAGTATCTCCCCCAATTGCTAGTTTGAGGTGGTGAGCGTTTTGAACTTTATCCATCATGTGTGGACCACCTACCACCAACACCTCTGTTTTGTCAGAGTTCAGCCTCAGCCAGCTGGTGTTCATCCAATTTTGTAAATCCACTAGACATGCATTTATGGATGCTGATGGGTCTTGGGTGCCAGGCTTGAAGGACAGATACAGTTGTGTGTCATCTGCATAACAATGGTATCCTAAACCATAGTTCTGGATTATTTTGCCCAGTGGGAGCATGTAGACTGCAAAGAGTAATGGTGATAGTACAGAACCCTGTGGAACTCCATAGGCAAGTGGCACTGGATTAGAGTAGTGTGTGCCCAGACATACTTGCTGTGTCCTGCCAGATAGGAAGGTCTGAAACCAGCTAAGAACAGTACCCCTTAGGCCACAGTAATTCTTCAGTCGCTGGATTAGTATTTCATGGTCCACAGTATCAAATGCTGCTGACAAGTCAAGAAGAATCAGAATTGAGCAATCACCCTTGTCCCTTGCAGTAAGTAGATCATTCATTACTCGGACTAATGCTGTTTCAGTGCTGTGCCTTTTCCTGAATCCTGACTGAAAAGTATCAAAGATGTTGTTATCTGTAAGCCTGGCTTCTAGCTGGTTGGCGACTGCTTTCTCGATAACTTTTGATAGGAATGGTAAGTTCGCCACAGGTCTGTAGTTGGTTACAGAATCAGGATCTAGTGATGGTTTCTTCAGGAGGGGTTTTATGATTGCTTTCTTTAGTTCTTCTGGGAAAAGTCCACTTTGCAAGGAGCACTGAGTGATTTTGTGAAGTGCTGGCCTGAACAGCGCTGGGCACTGCATTAAGGATCCAGTTGGGCCAGGATCCAGGTCGCAGGTAGTGGGGCGGAGACTTTGAATGAGAATTCCAAAATCTTCTACACTCAGAGTGTCAAAGACTTGCCATGGTGGTACGGTAGTAGGCATATGCAACGTCCAGTGGTCAATTGATGTTGTTGGTGTAATGCTGGCACGGATGGTAGACACCTTGTTTGTGAAGAAGGCAGAGAATTCTTCACACCTTTCCCTGGAGTATGTGGTTGGGGCTTTTAGGCAGGAAGGATTGCAGAGTGATTCCACTGTGTGGAAGAGTTGAGCAGCTCTGTTGTTGGCTGTAGATATTTTGTGCGAGATAAAGTCTGATTTTTTCTTGGTTATTGCTTGTTGGTATTGTCTGAGGTGTTGAACTAGGCTAGATTTGTGCTCCCCAGTCCCTGATTTACGCCACTGTCTTTCTAGTCTGCGCCCTTTCTTTTTTAGATCCATGAT
Source organism: Hyperolius riggenbachi (assembly GCF_040937935.1). NCBI lineage: Eukaryota > Metazoa > Chordata > Amphibia > Anura > Hyperoliidae > Hyperolius > Hyperolius riggenbachi. Next base: position 40,982,530 of record NC_090647.1, on the reverse strand, counting down.
GGTTTTGTCAAACCAATTAGCTTTCTGCTTTTTGGTTGCTGATTTGGTGCGCCATGGGGCAATACTGTCAAGTGTTTCATATATCGTGTTGTTGTACTGGGTTACTAGAGAGTTTGGGTCCATTTGACTGTGGAGCAGATTTGTAAAATCCAGGTTGGCAGTTATCCTCTCCGGTGTTAATTTACTCAGGGGACGGGTTTTGATTGTTTCTTTAGGGAGCTGCTTGATAGGGTGATGTTCAATAGTAAACTGTATTATGTGATGGTCTGACCACACCACTGGGGTTACTGTTATGTTACTAATGTCCATTCCGAGGTGGAACAGTAAGTCTAGCGTATGCCCTCCTCTGTGGGTAGCTGATTTTACAACTTGTGTGAAGCCTAGTCCACCCATGAGATTTATTAGTTCATTTGCATCTTGTGATTGAGTGTTATCAGCCCGGATGTTGAAGTCACCAAGGATGATCCATCTCGGATAAGACAGAGCCAGCATGGCCAGAAGTTCTGGGAATTCCTGTAGGAAAGGGTCAGCATCTCTGGGGGGACGATAAACCACTAAAATTTTAAAGCCTTTACCAGCTGAGATCTGGGCACCTATACATTCAAAGGACTTTGTTGAGCCAACATTCAGGGCCCTGAGCTGCAGAGTTGTTTTGCCACAAATTGCTACACCCCCTCCTCTGCGGTCTCGTCTTCCCTCACTTAGGACTGAGTAATTGTATGGGATGGTTGCTTCCAATGTGGGGCCCGCATTGGCATCAATCCAGGTTTCAGTGATGCATGAAAAATCGCATGTCTGAATAAGGTCCGCAATAATGGCTGTCTTATTGTTTATAGAGCGGGCATTGCAGAGCAATGCAGTGACTGCATGGGGCTTAGCAATGGCGACTGGGTTCACTGCCGGGGTGTTACTGCATCTCTGACTAGGGACATGGTAACTTCTGCTACTTTCAGCCTCTGATTTCCAGTACACATCACTAGAGATCGCTGGAAAGTTCTTTTCTTTGAATGAGCCTGGGTCCCTGAAGTTGGACTGAGACTGAGTGTGGCACTTTTTATGGGCCTGGCCGCCTTTTTTACCTCTGTGCGTTTTATTTAAAATCCCTAGAGATTCCAGCAAATTAGCTTGTTTTTTTCCAATGTGAGATGCAGCTCTCAATGGCCTGAGAGATAGTAAGAAGCTGGCTGTATAGATTAACATTGCTCTTTGGGAAGGAATGGGTTAAGTAAGCTCTTCCTTTGATTGTTGTTGTTTATCAGTGGGGGGTAGACAAAAGCAAATGCTGGCCTTCAGAATCTGCTAGAATAGGTGTGAAAAGTCCATTGATATGCAGAAGCATGGGGCCTACTAAGGTTTACTTATGCTGCATACACACTTGAGATAAAAGTCTCTGGAAAAGGCAAGTTCACAGACCAATTTTACCCCCTTCCATGTAGTATGAGAGCCATACTCTACACAGTCTATTCTATGGAGCTGAACTCCACATCAGATGAAATCTTTGCAAGATGCTGCACACAAAGTTGCCCGTACACATTCAAAAGATCATTATCTGCAAAAGATCTGTTCCTGCAATAGATCCATTCCTTCAAAATGCATTCATAGTCTATGAGATCTGCAGATCATCATACACACCTTGTTTAGCAGGCAATCATCTGCAGATCAGATCCACCAGGATGGATTTTCAGATCTGCAGATGATTGCCAGATATGCAGATGAAGTCTGTTAAACAAGGTGTGTATGAGGATCTGCAGATCTCATAGACTATGAATGCATTTTGCAGAAATGGATCTATTGCAGGAAGAGATCTTTTGCAGATAATGATCTTTTGAATGTGTACAGGCATCTTTGTGTGCAGCATCTTGCAAAGATTTTATCTGATGGGGAGTTTAGCTCCATAGAATAGACTGTGTAGAGTATGGCTCTCATACTACATGGAATGGGGTAAAATTGGTCTGTGATCTTGCCTTTTCCAGAGACTTTTATCTCAAGTGTGTATGCAGCATTAGAAAGGCAATGGAGTCAATATAATTTCAGCCTCTGAATGCATTTAAAGTATTTGTACAATCTGCAAAAACGGATTGCCAGCTGAAAGATATTACTTCTGTTTGGGGAAGGCTTTGTGGCCTGGCTGCAGGCTGTAGCTCTCCTATCCCCTATGCCAGCACAGACCATTTATTCAATGGTGTCAATAGTGCAGTTTGTCACTCCCTGGATATTTTAGTCTGATTTATGTGCATGCATGAGACGAGCTCTGCAAGCACGAGCATGGCCACACTGCGCCTGCGCAAGTACAGTCCCACCTGGTCTCCCAAAATTGTGCCTGGTCTTCCCTGCTCTTGGGAGTGAAATTCTGCATAGCTAAACAGCCTAGGCTATACATCACTGGGAGGGCGGGACTACATACCAATATACAGCAATATACAGATATATAGAGATATAGGAAGTGTTTCTGATGCTGAAATCATGAAAATGAAGTAAAGTTAAGTAAAGGCGGGTATCCTGAATAATATATACAGCATTCTACTATATGTCACTACAGGGCCTCTTTAAGGGTACCTGACCCTTTAGCAGTGAGGGTGGTCAATGATATGCAAATACTTGAGAGTTTATGCAAATTTATATGCAAATATATGCAGCTTGAAAATGGAGCAATCCATTTAAACCTGGGTGGCACTTGATTGGTCCATTTCCAAGCTGCATATTCAGTATTTGCATAAAAATGTGCATACATTTGCATAAACTTGGTAGTATTTGCATATAATTGATCATCCCTATTTAGCAGTTCAATTGCTATGGAGAGTTCAGAGGTTGAAAAAATAATACATCATATATAAAAAATACCTTAACATAGATAGTACGGGGAATGCATGGAGAGCTATTATACATATCATATATTCAGGTGTATTAGACGACCCCCCAGCTTCTCCAGTTAAAATATACATTTTAGGATAAACTCACCCTGTAAGACTAGCCCTCTTGACTCTTGGACATTTGTATACTGTACTGTATGTACTGGTGCGATACTGTATAAACAGGTACAGATACTGGTGCTGTACTGTATGTGGTACCTAGTATACAACAACCAACCAATCACAGCAGGGGCGGACATACGGCCGTGCAGGCCGTGCCGCCGCACGAGGGCCCCTGAAGTTCCGTTTTCTTCAGGGGCCCATTAAGTATTTTTTTTTTATTTTTTATTTTTTTTTTTTTTATTATTTTATTCCCGGGGGGCCCCCCGACTCCTATCCTCCCTCCCTCCCTCACCTCGGGGGGCCCCCTCCCGATATGCGCGGCGGGAGAGCGAGCGAGCGGCAAATGCAGGAAGGGCTCTCCAGGCATCCGCTAGAGGCCCAGCCGCTTGGTCTCCAATATGTCTCCAGTTGGAGACATATTGGAGACTCAGCGGCTGGGCCTCTAGCGGATGCCTGGAGAGTCCTGAAGACTTCCTGCATTTGCCGCTCGCTCTCCCGCCGCGCATATCGGGAGGGGGCCCCCCCGAGGTGAGGAAGGAAGGGAGGGAGGGAGGATAGGAGTCGGGCCCCCCACCCGGATAGCCACCCACCCGGCTACCTAACCACCTACCCACCCGGCTACCTACCTACCCACCCACCAGGCTTCCTACCTACCCACCCGACTACCTAACCACCCACCAGGCTTCCTACCTACCTACCCACCCGGCTACCTACCCACCCACCCACCAGGCTTCCTACCTAACCACCCACCCAACTACCTAACCACCCACCCGGCTACCTACCCACCCGGCTACCTACCCACCCACCAGGCTTCCTACCTAACCACCCACCCAACTACCTAACCACCCACCCGGCTACCTACCCACCCGGCTACCTACCCACCCGGCTACCTACCTACCTACCCGGCTACCTACCTAACCACCCACCTGGCTACCTACCTAACCACCCACCCGGCTACCTACCTAACCACCCACCCGGCTACCTACCGGGCTAGTTACCAACCCACCCACCAGGCTACCTACCCACCCACCCGGCTACCCGGCTACCTACCTAACCACCCACCCGGCTACCTACCTAACCACCCACCTGGCTACCTACCTAACCACCCACCCGGCTACCTACCGGGCTAGTTACCAACACACCCACCAGGCTACCTACCCACCCACCAGGCTACCTACCTACCCACCCACCAGGCTACCTACCCACCCACCAGGCTTCCTACCTACCCACCCGGCTACCTACCTACCCACCAGGCTACCTACCCACCCACCAGGCTACCTACCTACCCACCCACCAGGCTTCCTACCCACCCACCAGGCTTCCTACCTACCCACCCGGCTACCTACCTAACCACCCACCCGGCTACCTACCTACCCACCCACCCGGCTACCCACCCACCAGGCTTCCTACCTAACCACCCACCCGGCTACCTACCTAACCACCCACCCGGCTACCTACCGGGCTAGTTACCAACCCACCCACCAGGCTACCCACCCACCCACCCGGCTACCCACGCACCCACCAGGCTACCTACCTACCCACCCACCGGGCTACCTACCTACCTACCGGGCTAGTTACCCACCCACCCACCAGGCTACCTACCCACCCGGCTACCTACCCACCCACCCACCAGGCTACCTACCCACCCACCCACCAGGCTACCAACCCACCCACTCACCCACCCACCCACCAGGCTACCAACCCACCCACCCACTCACCCACCCACTAGGCTACCTATCCACCCAACCACCCATGGGAGCTGCGCGCCGGATGGAGGCTGGGACAGGAGGTCTGCTGCTGCAGGTGAGTAAATGTTTTTGTTTTATTTATATTAGCAGGTGTATGTTCTGGGCAGGTCTGCCACATGATTGCATGTATTTTCTTCGCAAATCTGCCGACATGATTGCATGTATTTTCTGGGCATATCTGCCGACATGATTGCACGTATTTTCTGGGCATATCTGCCGACTTGTTTGCATGTATTTTCTGGGCATATCTGCCGACTTGATTGCATGTATTTTCTGGGCATATCTGCCGACTTGTTTGCACGTATTTTCTGGGCATATCTGCCGACTTGATTGCACGTATTTTCTGGGCATATCTGCCGACTTGATTGCACGTATTTTCTGGGCATATCTGCCGACTTGATTGCACATATTTTCTGGGCATATCTGCCGACATGATTGCACGTATTTTCTGGGCATATATGTGTATTTTCTTGAGAAAACCTGCACAATTATGTGAATTTTCTGGGGAAAGGGTCACCAAAACTTGGGCCCACTGTCTTTGCGTTGCACTTTTCAAGGGAACCTGAGGTGAGAATAATATTGAGGCTGCCATATTTCTCTCCTTTTAAGCAATACCAGTTGCCTGGCTGCCGTGCTGGTCCTCTGCCTCTTATTCTTTCAACCATAGACCCTGAACAAGCATGCAGCAGGTCAGGGGTTTCTGACAATATTGTCAGAACTGAGAAGATTAGCTGCATGCTTGTTGCTGGTGTAATTCAGTTTATTACTGCAGCCAAATAGATCAGCAGGGCCGCCAGGCAACTAGTATTGTTTAAAAGGAAATAAACCCTCACCCCGGGTTCGCTTTAAGTTACAGTTAGCTCCGCCCTCATCCGGTCATTGCCACGCCCATTTTTTTGCCGCGGCGCTACGCGCCGCAGGCTCTATCCACTAATTATTGCGCCGCAGGTTGTAGCCACGCCCATATTTTGCCGGTCATAGGGGGCCCACAATTACAATTTTGCACAGGGGCCCACTGCTGGCTGTGTCCGCCACTGAATCACAGCAAGCGATGTACCTTATCGGCGATTGGCTGGTTGTTGTGTACAAAGCCTGCTTGGATTGGTCAGCTTTAAAGGGATACTGTAGGGGGGTCGGGGGAAAATGAGTTGAACTTACCTGGGGCTTCTAATGGTCCCCCGCAGACATCCTGTGTTGGCGCAGCCACTCCCCAATGCTCCGGCCCCGCCTCCGGTTCACTTCTGGAATTTCTGACTTTAAAGTCAGAAAACCACTGCGCCTGCGTTGCCGTGTCCTCGCTTCCCCTGATGTCACCAGGAGTGTACTGCGCAGACACAGACCATACTGGGCCTGCGCTGTGCGCTCTTGATGACATCAGCGGGATCGAGGACACGGCAACGCAGGCGCAGTGGTTTTCTGACTTTAAAGTCTGAAGTTCCAGAAGTGACCCGGAGGCGGGGCCGGAGCATCGATGAGTGGCTGCGCCAACACAGGATGTCTGCGGCGGGGGACCGTTAGAAGCCCCGGGTAAGTTCAACTCATTTTCCCCCGACCCCCCTACAGTATCCCTTTAAGAGCGGTAGGGCAAGTATGTCTTTTTTACCTGTCTGGCCCGCCCTTGTATACTATTACCTCCTTCTCTGCCTCCCAGATCTTGCACATGCGCGCCTTCACCACAGTCCTCAGGAGTGAGATCTGAGAGGCAGAGAAGGAGGTGTGGTAATAGGATACAAGGGCGGGCTGGACGTGTGGAAGAGGCGTGTTTTTCTGGGCACAGCGCCGCTGTCTCTTTTTTCCATACCCCGGGCGTCCCTGATGCCTGCAGCTTGCTTCGCCCTTCACTTACACCTTCCCAGTGAGATGCCCCCCTCACCTCATCATCGGGACCGTGTTAAGTCACTTCTTTCCAGGAATCTCGGCGAGTGGAATGTCCTCTACCACACTTGTACAGCACCGCCCTTGCTGCTTTCATACGGTCGCCGCATACGGTGGGGTTGCGGCTGCGGATGTTTTTGAGCTCCCCCCACCGTATGCGGCATTCGCAGATTCTCCAGTCCGGCTCAGAAGTTTTAGCACCAGCCCAATAAGACGAAACCCGGCGTGTAAGAGGACTCCCGACTTTTGAGAAGATTTTCCTGGGTTAAAAAGTAGTCTTATACACCAGAATATACTGTAATTATGTAGCACTGCTAACTAATATCTATGTGTCAAGCGTCACTTGAGGTGATGATCCTCACAACAGGGGGCACTTGCTAAATGCAGTCACTCATAGAAGGCTTCATGCTGTGATAACGCTGAGGAAGGCGACATGACAAAGCTGAGGACGTGTAGAATGTATTTAAATTACACGTAGTCCTCGGTTAACGAACGAGATAGGGATTGTCATCTTGTTCTTAACCTGAATCTGTCCTTAAGTCGGGACAGCGCCGGATTTCTGTGATTTAAACGTTTTTAAGTAGTTTACCATTGACCTAAAGACGCCGTGTGTGTGTGGGGAGGTGAGCAGCTACATACCGCACACCTCCCGTGCCCTGGCGTCACCCTCTGCCTCTAGAAAACATCTCCATATCATTACAAAGAGCCGCGTCCTCTGACCCGGATACTGTTACTGCGCTGCGCATGCGCAGTATGCTGGGTCGCCTCCCGGCCTGCGTCAGAGAACGCAGATCTCTGTAATGATACGGAGGTGTTTTGTAGAGGCAGAGGGTGACGCCAGGGCACGGGAGGTGTGCGGTATGTAGCTGCTCACCTCCCCACACACACATGGCGTCTTTAGGTCAATTTTAAACTACTTAAAAACATGTAAATCATAGAAATCCGGCGCTCGCGGTGATGTCATCGACGGGGTGGAGCTATCGGCGGGCCGTTTGTATCGGCGGGGCGTTCGTAAAGCGGGCGTACGTAACCCGAGGACTACCTGTATACAGTTTACACATTGTGTGATGTCTGTATGAATTTTTATCAGAGGTGCCTGGCTCTTCTACTGACCACATATGCTATTGCTCCGTTGTTATTGCCTGATGAAGCGGGATCAAACCTGCGTAACGCGTTGCATTGTCCCCTGGAGTGTGTAAATAAACTTTTTCTGTTTGACAAACACATTGGCAATTTTTGTGTCTGCTTGGAGGTGGTAAGTCCACCACTGCCTCCTCATGTTTTAAACTTTTTAGATACTTTTATCCTTTTGGCGCCTCTGTATCCATACTACGCTTTATCAGGATAATAGTACTATTCACAGCCAGATGATCCACCGGGCAAACAAGGTGGGTGCCTAGGGCCTGGTGGTTTATCTGGAGTGTAACCGGCAGCTTTTCTGATCTCCCTACCTGATTACCGTGCTTAACAAAAAGGTCAGGAGACAAACACAGGCTAACCAAGCCGGTACCTTGCTTAATACCCCATCTCAGACTAATCAATCTCTGGTCCTATGTAGTAAAATTGTTCAAGGCACATACATACATAACATAACTTTCAAAAATTGCCCCACTTTAGCTCGAACCAGCCCTGCCAGCTCCTTCAACACCCCCCCCCCCCCAACCCCCTCTCCACCCAAGACACCGGAGATCTTGTAAACAGCCAGGCTACTATTCTCTACTCTGGTAGGTGAAAAAGGGCCAGTGATAGACATTAGAGTGACTAGACGTCCCGGATTGCCCGGGACGCTTCCCGTACTCAGGGTCCTCTGTCCCAGGCAGCATGAGGTCCCGGGAAACGTCCTGCTTTTAGCTGCGGGATGTCCCGACCTCGGGACTCTGGCCACTGTAACTGCATGAACTGGCAGCGGCATCTATAGACGCCGTGCCAGTTCATTGCCCGCAACCCCGCTCCGGCCTCCTTAGTCTTCCGGTGTTCCCACACCGGCAGGCTAGCAGGGCTACGGTAAGATGGCTGCCGAAGCCCTGTACTGGAGACTATTTGTGTCTCCAGTACAGGGCATCGGGCACCATCTTGCCATAGCCCTGCTCTGCCTGTCAGCGCGGGAGACTGTAGAAGGAGGAGCAAGACGGTCCCAGGAGCAGTGCGCCAGAGGCCGGCCAGGAGCGAGAGGAGACTTCTGCCAGGTGAGTAAATTATTTTTTTTCCAGGTGAAATGTGCCCCCATTGCGTTTATTTTGTGCTGAAATGTTGCCCATTGCCTTTATTTTGTGCTGTAATGTGCCCACATTGCGTTTATTTTGTGCTGTAATGTGCCCACATTGCGTTTATTTTGTGCTGTAATGTGCCCACATTGCGTTTATTTTGTGCTGAAATGTGCCCCATTGCGTTCATTTTGTGCTGAAATGTGCCCACAATGCGTTTATTTTGTGCTGTAATGTGCCCACATTGCATTTATTTTGTGCTGAACTGTGTCCCATTGCGTTTATTTTGTGCTGTAATGTGCCCCATTGTGTTTATTTTGTGCTGTAATGTGCCCACATTGCGTTTATTTTGTGTTGTTATGTGCCCACATTGCGTTTATTTTGTGCTGTAATGTGCCCACATTGCGTTTATTTTGTGCTGTAATGTGCCCCATTGCGTTTATTTTGTGCTGAAATGCGCCCACTTTGTGTTGATTTTGTGCTGTAATGTGCCCACTTTGCGTTTATTTTGTGCTGACATGTTGCCCACATTGCATTTATTTTGTGCTGACATGTTGCCCACATTGCGTTTATTTTCTGGTGTCTGGGGTAACTGTTGCTGCATTTATTATTTAATGGTCATAGTTGGCTATGTTTGCTGCTTTGGGGTTACGGTATAGTATTAAATAGCATCACACAGTTTCTGCACACCCATGATGCGAATCCGCATTTGACCACATCATGGCGTAAACACTGCTTTCTTACGCCTCGCTGTTACATCATTATGTTAGCTCCGCCCATACAATGCCATAAACCATGCCCATTTTTGGCACGGCGCAGCTCCTGCATGTGCGCTGCACTGCGCTCTGCCGTTTACACTGCCTGTGTCCTCCAATGACTTGCATTACTGCATGATGCATACGGTAGGCACGGTTCATGCGGTAGCACACTGCATATTTTGCTACAGCATTGCATCAAAATGAATACTTCCTTCGTGCCGTGTCACAACCATGGGCGTAACAATCACCCCTGTGACCACTGCCATTGCAGGGGGGCCCAGAGACTTTTGGGGCCCCTCCTCCTCCCTTTTCCCAACTACCAGTGCAGCTAATTAGCAAAAAAAAAAACACCTCCCTATTAGTTCACAAAAAACGCGTGCAGAAGCGTGTGTAATTTTTTTTCTTGCTTCCAGTCGCTGCTTCACAGCAGAACACTCTCTGTTGCCATTCGCTGGCTCCCAATCACATGCCCCACATGGGGTTTAGCGACCAAGAGGGTCCCATGCTATAATTTTTGCAAGGGGGCCCTATTTAGCGTAGTTACGCCCCTGGTCACAACGCGTAAATATGAAAGGGGCCATAGACTTACATCTGCCTTGCTATGAGCTGCGGCGGGGGAGAGTACCGCATTGCGATGCACTGTGTGCGCGGTGTAAAAGGGGTCCTTACAAATAAAATGCACCATATACAGTTCTCTCAATATTTGAAGCAACAACCACAAACACCTGACTTATACAGTATGGTAGGATTGTTCATTCATACCTAAGATAAAAAAGAGGCTTTAAAGACAATCTGTAACATCAAAACGTCCCCTGGGGGGTACTCACCTCGGGTGGGGGAAGCCTCAGGATCATAATGAGGCTTCCCACGCCGTCCTCCTTCCCTCAGGGGTCTCGCGGCAGCCCTCCGTACAGCGGTGACGTCAATATTTACCTTCCCGGCTCCAGCGCAGGCGCTCTGACGGCTGTCGGCTCTGAAGTAGGCGGAAATACCCGATCGCTGTCGGGTCTGCTCTACTGCGCAGGCACAAGTCTCCGGCGCCTGCGCAGTACAGCGGACCCGACGGAGATCGGGTATTTCCGTCTACTTCGGAGCCAAAAGCAGTCACAGCGCCCCCGCTGGAGCCAGCAAAGGTAAATATTGAATTGACAGTCGGGTCTGTCGCCGGCTGTTCGGAGGGCTGCAGCGAGACCCCCGTGGGACAGAGGACGGTGTGGGAAGCCTCATTAGGATCCCGAGGCTTCCCCCACCAGAGGTGAGACGTTGCGTTAGGTGCTACGTTAAGGTCGCTTAACGTGCACCTAATGCAACGCTTGGTGGTGGTGGTGGCAGAGAACGTTAGCAAAGAGCCGCGTTAAGCGGCTCTTTGATGCGTTCGTGATGCGTACTGTCGTACGCATGCGCTGGTGGAGACCACGTGAGCGGAACACTCCGCATCACGTGGTCCCGCCAGTGACGTCAGCACAGTGAATATTAATTAGCCATGTGGCAAATCACTGTGCCTGTGCAAGCAGGCTAACGCGGCAAAGCCGCTCTAACGCCGTGGCATGCTGCATTTTAGATTGACGTGCAGCGTTACAATGTAACGCAAAGTGGGCACTGTGAACAGCCCATTGCAGTTACATTGCTGTGCGTTGGGGAGCGTTACAGGCTGCACTAACGTGCGCCTGTAACGTCCCACTGTGAAAGCAGCCTTAAAGGGAACCTGAAGTGAATAAAATTATTTAAAATAAAAGCATGAAGTAGCTGCAAATGAATATTAAATACTAATCTCCCCATCAGTTCCTCTCAGAAGCTCACCATTTTCTTCTTACAGGGATACCTTCCAGTTCTGACAATATTTTGTCACAACTGAAATATACCAGTTGCTGTCAGTTATATATCAGCAGCTGTCAGTTACAACTGAATGTGCAAGGTAATGTCCATGTTTCCCTATGGCTCAAGTGGGTGATATTACAATTTAACAGTGTGCTGAGCAGGAAGCTGTTATGTGGTAATGGCCATTTTCTAAATGGAGAACTGAGGATTCCATTGATCACAGTGGGCAAATGGGACACAGGAGAGAAGAAAGAGATTGAGGAGTAGACTACATAGGAGGTAAGTATGACCTGTGTGTGGTTATTTTGACTTTTTATTTTCAGTTCAGGTTCTCTTTAAGGCAAGCAAACACCCACACATGCTTCTGATGTTCATAGATCGGAACAGATTATTAAACATTCGGATTACAGTACACATGGCTGCTTCAGCAGCTGATGCTGTAACTTTTACCTTTCTTCAGAACTTGTATTAGAATCAGTGGTGAAACCCTAGTGGAAGAGCGCCACCTAGTGTCTGTCTGATAAATAACGCCTCACTGCTTTTCAGTAGAAACCTGTCTGTCCGTGCTTATTATTATTATTATTATTATTTAGTATTTATATAGCACCGACATATTACGCAGCGCTGTACAGTGTATATATATATATCTTGTCACTAACTGTCCCTCAAAGGAGCTCACAATCTAATCCCTACCATTGCCATATGTCTATATTATGTAGTGTAAGTACTGTAGTCTAGGGCCAATTTTAGGGGGAGCCAATTAACTTATCCGTATGTTTTTGGAATGTGGGAGGAAACCGGAGTGCCCGGAGGAAACATACACAGACACGGAGAGAACATACAAACTCTTTGCAGATAGTGGCCTGGCTGGGATTCGAACCAGGGACCCAGCGCTGCAAGGCAAGAGAGCTAGCCACTACGCCACCATGCTGCTTATTATGAGAGATGGACATGGGATGGATGCTATTGTGGCTTGCATGCAAATTGTATGCAGCCATTCCAATTGAGTGTGAAGTGCATCTGATTAGCCAAGTCCCGAGCTGCCAATTTGCATTTTATTTGCACACAAGCGACAATTATTAGCAGCTTACTGATCCTTTCTGCTCATTATAAAGTTGCTGAACTTCTAGCAATACTGAAAAGCCAGCATCCTGTATCTATAGAGAGATTCCCAATCAAGGATCAGAGACCACTGAGAACTACAAGTTCAGCTGTGTGAATAGCAACTTCAGTCTTCTGTATCATGTTCTCAGACCTTCAATGGTGGTGCTTAACCTTAAGACCCTTCCCCCGGTGGTGCCTAACCCTAAGACCCTCCCTGGTGGTGCATAACCCTAAGACCCCCCTGGTGGTGCCTAACTCTAAGACCCCCCTGGAGGTGCCTAACCCTAAGACCCTCCCTGGTGGTGCTTAACCCTAAGACTTCCCTGGAGGTGCCTAACCCTAAGACCCCCCTGGTGGTGCCTAACCCTAAGACTTCCCTGGTGGTGCCTAACCCTAAGACCCCCCTGGTGGTGCCTAACCCTAAGACCCTCCCTGGTGGTGCCTAACCCTAAGAGCCCCCAGTTGGTGCATAACCCTAAGACCCCCATGGTGGTGCCTAACCCTAAGACCCCCCCTGGTGGTGCCTAACCCTAAGATCCCCCTGGTGGTGCCTAACCCTAAGACTTCCCCCCCAGTGGCGCCTAACCCTAAGACTTCCCTGGTGGTGCCTAACCCTAAATCCTCCCCTGGTGGTGCCTAACCCTAAGAACCCCCCCCTGCACAAACGTATAAATTGTACATACAAATGATAAAATATTTGGTAACATTTGTACATATAAACAAAATAATATAACAAAAACTATGAAATTGCAAGATTCAAAAGATAACATATTTAAAAAATTGTATTGTTCTAATGCTGAAAACGATATTTATCAGGCGCCCAAATTTCTGCTTTAGGTGCCGTATTAACGATATTTGCATTAGCGCCTATGGAGTGCCCAAATCGTCCATTAGCCGCGGACAACCAAATTTCCTGCTACCAGCCTTCGGTGTGTGTTCTCAGTATCTCTCTGTGGGGTTGGTTCACTATCACTACAGCTCCCCTTACTGCACGCTTAGCGTGCCCTCAGAGTTAACGTGCCTTATCAGAGTTATTGTGCCCTGTCAGAGTTGCGTAGCGACCTTATGCCTGCTAATTGGCAATGACAAGAGCTCCACTCATCCTGCCCTGAGCCCCTGCGGGTCCAATCACTTCAAAGGACAATTTTGGCCTCAATTCACTAAGCTTATCTCCTGTCTTTAATAACGTTTCTAGAGTTATCACCGTGGTGATCAGACATGTAGTATTCAGGAAACATTTTACCTCAGGCAAACCTAAAGTTAACTCTTCTGTCTTTAAAATAACTCCAGAATTCTAAAGTCATAGGCCTCAATTCACTAAACTTATCTCCTGTCTTTAATAACTCTTCTAGAGTTCTCACCATGGTGATAAGGCATGTAGTATTCAGGAAACATTTTACCTCAGGCAAGCCTAAAGTTAACTCTTCTGTCTTTAAATTAACTCTCCAATCCTTAAAATAACTCCAGAGTTAAAGACAGGCTGTTCATTAACTCCATGTGAAAATAACTACAGAGGAGGTAAATTAACTACAGAGGAGGTAAATTAACTACAGGAGAGGTAACTTAAGGAATGAAGAGGTAAGATAACTCTCTCACGTGTGGAGGTAAGTTTTCTCTTGCCTTATTATCTCTAGCATGATCTTAGTGAATTGAGGCCAAAGACAGGTTGTTAATTAACTGCGTGTGGAAAAAACTACAGAGGAGGTAACTTAAGGAATGAAGAGATAAGACAACTCTCTCACTATGTGGTGGCAAGTTATCTCTTGCCTTATTATCTCCAGCATGATCTTAGTGAATTGAGGCCAATTATCCCCACACTTTGATTGGCCCAATTAGCTGTCTGTCACTTGTCAGGAAACTTGACAGGCAGCCTATTGGGCCAATAAAAGTGTGGGGATGATGTCTTTTATAGTGATTAGACCAGCAGGGGGACAGGGCAGGACGAGTGGAGCTCTCGTCATTGCCAATTAGCAGGCATAAGTTTGTAGCGCTCGCTATTCTATTCGGATAAGGCACGCATGCTAACTCTGATAAGGTGGCCATACACTGGTCGATTTGCCATCAGATTCGACCAACAGATAGATCCCTCTCTGATCGAATCTGATCAGAGAGGGATCGTATGGCTGCCTTTACTGCAAACAGATTGTGAACCGATTTCAGCATGCAACCAATCACAATCTGTGAAGCTGCCGCCGCTGCTGCCCGCCTGCCAGCTATACATTACCTGATCTGGCCGGCGCGACTCCCCCGGTCTCCACTGTCTTCTTCTCCGCGCTGGTCTCCGGTCCGGCTGGCTTGCTTCACTGAACTACTAGTCCAGGGGAAGTTTAAACAGTAGAGGGCGCTCTACTGTTTAAACTTCCTGCCGGGACAGGAAGTTTGAGGAGGCTGCAGCCCTGGAGCCCGGAGTGGAGAAGAAGACAGCGGAGACCGGGGGAGTTGTGCTGGCCGGAACAGGCAATGTATCTCTGCTGTATTGTGTCAGTCGTCGGGCATTTGAACGCCGCTATCGACGCACTTCTGACCCGCGGGCGATCGAGAGAAATTTTCCGCACGGATGGATCGACGGCAATCGACGGGAACGATTGATTTTGGACGGAAATCGATCGTTCTGTCAGCGTTTGCGTTACGATTTCACAGCAGATTCGATCACAGTGATCGAATCTGCTGTATATCGGCGGGAAAATCGTTAGGTGTATGGGCCCCTTAAAGGGAACCTAAACTGAGAGGGATGTGGATTTTTCCTTGTAAACAATACAAGTTGCTTGGCATCCTGCTGATCTCTTTAGCTGCAGTAGTGGCTGAATCACACCCCTGAAACACGCATGCAGCTAATCCAGTCTGACTTCAGTCAGAGCACCTGATCTGCATGCTTGTTCAGGGGCTGTGGCTAAAAGTATTAGAGACACAAGATCAGCAGGAGAGTCAGGCAACTGGTATTTTTAAAAGGAAAAATACATATCCTTCTCAGTTTAGGTTCCCTTTAACTCTGATAAGGTGCATTAACTGTGATAAGACACATTAACTCTGATAAGGCATGGTAACTCTGATAAGACACATTAACTCTGATAAGGCACGCTAAGCGTGCAGTAAGGGGAGCTATAGTGATAGTGAATCAACCCCAATATCTATTGATCCTCACTGCATGGAGGGGTTAAAATTCATCAGTGATTGGCCAATCATGAATAAAACTGTGTATTAGGCTTTAAGCTGCTGCTCCTCATGTTGTCCACTAGGTTGTGCATTCCTCATTGCATTTCTTTCACTTTTACTGGCCCGCGAAAAACCCTTCGGGCCCTTTCACACTGAGGCGGTGCATCTAAGGAGACTTTCATACTGGGATGTTACGGCGCAACGCAACCGAAGTGAGGCTTTCGCTAGATCCCCGACGCAGGACAAAAACTGTTAACGCTGCGACGCTGCGGTGGCCCGGAAGTCATGTTAGTCTATGGCGACCTAGTAATGATAGCTGTACATGTCCTTTACTACCAGTAAAGCATCCAAGCCTCCTTTAAGTGCAGATATTAAGTTTTCCATAACTACTTCCTGTGGCAATGCGTTTCACATGTTAATCACTCTTACAGAAAAGAACCCTTTCTTAAATAAATGGCAAAAACTTATTTCCTCCATACACAGATCATGCACTCCTAGTCCTTTGCACAAGTCTAGGGACAAAACGCTAATTACGACCGATTCCTAATTACGAGGTCATAATGAGCATCCCTGTCTCCGGTGCTGCTGCTTTGCTTTATAGGGGAAGCTACCAAATACTGTGATCACTGGCAGCCTAATACCGGGATCGGGGGGGGGGGGGGTTAGGAAGGGGGGGAGGACACTGCAGGACCTGGCAACATCTATTTATGCCATATTTAAATAAGGTCAAAGGTAGGGATAGGAAAATAATACTGCAGATGGACTTTAAGGCCTAGTTCACATTATAAATAGCAAGCGCAATCACAATCGCTGAGCGCTTTTGTGACTGCCTAAACAAAATACCTATTTTTACTAGGTAGTCCTGTTCAGTAATAGGGCCATTGCGCCGCATCCCTGCGGCAGAACGTTCAATAATACCCCCGAAAACCCGAGGTAAAATTCCCCGACTTTCCAGGTCGTGGATTTTGCTGCCCGGGGGAGGCAGAGCTTTGTGCTGTTTGTGCCTCTGCTGGAGTCCATCTCGGCGAATCTCCACCTCTCCCCGCCCCTCTCAGTGAAGGAAGACTGAAAGAGGCGGGGAGAGGTGGAGATCCACAAAGACTGACACGAGCAGAGGAAGAGCTACTGCACAAAGCTCCGCCTCTACCCGGAAGGAGCCCCGAATTTTGCATCGGGGATTTCAGGGCTATTATTGATCGTCGTGCTGCGGGGATGCGGCGTTTCAGCTATGGCCTTATTACTGAACAGGGCTACATAGCATAAACAGGTATTTTTTTTAGGCTTCAGACTCACTTTAAAGCACTTTTCCCTGTGCTTTCACAGCGATTTGCGCTTTGTTAAGCGTTTTTCTAAGCGCTTTTGTCCGGCGATTTTTTTTCCCCTTCCTGACGACAATCAGGAAGTGACCTCTTTGACCTGGGACTGAATAAATACTATGTATTTATTTTTCAAAGGGCTCACCAAATCGCAGGAGCCTCGTTTGCGATTGGAAAGAAAGCTCATCGCTCAACACTCACATTGAGAAACATTTCTCAAGCGCTTTTAAAAAATGAAAAGCGCTCATAGTATGAACAAGCCCTTACCCAATAGCAGCTTCAAATGAAATGCTTTGTCTGAAGGTGCTGGTGCAGTGCGAGCCTCTGTCGGTGTGTCTCGTTTGTCTGCCTAGTGCAGCCAATCAACTGCATAGGAGTAAGAAGTTATATTTACCTGTTTTCCGGACGGCTTCTTCTCTCCCTCCACCGGCGGCTCTGAACGTCCGGCTGGTCTCCTGGGTCCCGATCACATGATATGACATGTGATCAGGGTCCAGGAGACCGTGCCAGCATTACAGAGACTCTTCCATCACCCCTCTTCCACCACCGGGTGGTGCTGTAACGCTGACACAGTCTCCTGGATCCCATTCACGTCATATCGTGATCGGAAACCGAGAAGACCTGACAGGTGTACGTTGCTGCCATGGTGGAGGAAGAAGAAGCTGATCCTGCAGTCCAGACAGGTATGCATAAGAGCTCCCTGCCGCCACCCCCCTACTCTGCCGGCACATACCCTGCCGGCACACTTCCGCGTCAGCAGGAAAAATTCAGCCCTCTAGCCAAATAACGTTTTACTTTATTTGACTGCTAAAGGGTTAAAGAAGGTACACACCTTCCCATACCTCCTTACGTTTTAAGGTAAAAAAGATGGACATTTAAGCCACGCCCTTGTTACACCTCTAACCATGCCCCTGCCACACCCCTAGTCACGCATACCATAAATATTTCACCAGAAAAATATGGAGACCCTAAAGCAAAGAAAACAAAATTATGATATAATGATTTGTGTGTGTAGTACAGCTAAGAAATAAAATATTAGGAGCAGAGACATAAGTCTAATATTGTTTCCAGTACAGGAAGAGTTAAGAAACTCCAGTTGTTATCTATGCAAAAGAGCAATTGAGCTCCATGACTCTCAGAGTCGCAGAGAGCTCTGTCTTCTGAAGCTTGTTATCTCAACTGTCAGTCACTGTATTTTCTCTGCAGAGGACAGGTCAAAAGTTCACTAGCCTGCTCTGTAAAATCATTTTGCATGCTGATTAGTGTGTAAACTGCAAATATTAGAGAATGATGCAATGTTCTATAACTGAAAATAAAAATATGAGAATATTTTCTTTGCTACTAATGTTCTAGTAATTATCTGTACTACACATACAATTCATTATATCATCATTTTTTCCCTTCAGTGTCTCTTTAAAGGATAGGACTAAAGTTTGGAGGCAATAACACATTTTTCAGTAGAAATTTTTTTAAAGGATACCCGAAGTGACATGTGACATGATGAGATAGACATGTGTATGTACAGTGCCAAGCACACTAATAACTATGCTGTGTTTCTTTTTTTCTTTCTCTGCCTGAAAGAGTTAAATATCAGGTATGTAAGTGGCTGACTCATTCCTGACTCAGACAGGAAGTGACTACAGTGTGACCCTCATTGATGAGAAATTCCAACTATAAAACACTTTCCTAGCAGAAAATGGCTTCTGAGAGCAAGAAAGAGATGAAAAGGGACAATAGTTCATAGATTTTAGCTCCTGCATACTTCAATGAATGTGTCATTGATCAAAAACAATAAAACAGTTAAACCTTAAAAAGTAGATTTAAACATAAAATAAAACTGTGGAATATCTTAAAAAGTCATTTTTAGGAGAAGGAAGATAGATACAATCATTTATTTCATTAGTTAATTTTCGCTTCGGGTGTCCTTTAAATACATATATTTCCATAGATCTGTACACCAGTCCTGAAAGAGGGACAAATGAGGGATAAAGAGGGACAGTTGGGAGCCATGCCTTCCACTCTACTTTCAGTAAATCCCAAAAAAAGAAGGTGACGCATATCTGCCGGCATTACGGGCGCTGAAAGCCTGTGATCGCCATCTAAGCATCTGTGTTTGTGATGAAGCGCGGGGACGCAGGCATGGATGCCATTACTAAACATCGCCATGCAGAGTGTCCCCGGGCAGATTAATTTTACATAATGCTGCATAAGGGGATTAGAGCTATTTGGGGCACATTAAATCCAAGTCAAACATAACATTTTTATGGCGATCAATCCAAATGTAAAAGATTTATAAACCTAAACCTCTTTAGAGTCCCCCTCGCCAAAGCTGATTAATGAGTTAAAAACGGCGAGTACTTTGTCTAATAAAATAAGCTCTCCCGCAGTTTAGCAAATATGTTTTCCGCGGCTGTAGGTTCCCCGTGCAGGTGTATGAGAGCATCAATGTGACCCTGCAGCTTTATTTATAACGCATTACTGGTCTGAAAGGTTTCATTTCTCATTTTTTTCTCCCCATCACTAAATAGTCAGTCCAGAGTAAATAACGCAACACAGAGAAAAGTTCTCCAATAAAATGAAAATATGAGACTGAAGACACAGACTGTCCAGATTAACACTAGTGAAGGGTCTGTGCAGCAGTGAAAGTGCATGCAGAACACTCCCTGCCTGACGCCTCACCCTAACCGCCACCCCCCTGCATAAACACCCTTTCTGACCCCTCACCCTAACCGCCACCCCCCTGCATAAACACCCTTTCTGACGCCTAACCCTAACCGCCACCCCCCTGCATAAACACCCTTTCTGACGCCTAACCCTAAACGCCCCCTTCCCCGGGCACACCCCCTAGCTGACGCCATTGGTCAACCCCCACCACCTGACACCTAATCCTAAACCGCCCCCTCCCCCCCCCCCCCCCCCCCCCACCGATTCACACTTTACTCGACGATGCCTAACCCTACTCTCACCCAGAACTCCCCCCCACAGAAACCCTTACTGAAGCCTAGCCCAATATCCTCCCCCCCCCCCCACACAGACACCATTCCTGATGCTTAACCCTAAACCCCCCTCGCAGACGCACACTACCAAACACCAACTGCCCCCCTCCAGCACAAAGCTGGTACTGTGCCTATACTGGATCCCAAATGTAAATATTGCCACGCGCATCAAGGGGGTGCCAGCGCTGGATCCGTGTTGCACAGGAGGAAGCCTCGTTAGGATCCAGAGGCTTTCCCCTCCTGAGGTAAGTAACCCCCAGGGGCAAAGCCAATATAAAAAAAAGTCAGATACTTACCTATGGCCTTGGAAGGTTCTGGATCCTATAGAGCCTTCCCTGTCCTCTGAAGCCTCCCGAGGGCTCACAGCAGTGTATTCCACCAATTAGCTGAGTACACACAACGGGGGTGACAGTGCTAGAATGAGGGGAGCAAGACAAGACAGGAAAGGCTCTATAGGACCCAGACCCTTCCAGGCCATAGGTAAGTATCTAACTTTTATATATATATATATATATTTACTTTAACGTGGAGCTTAACTCTTGCACAAGACAGAAGGAAAACATAGAGAAATCCACTATGTATGTATTTAGAGAGTTTAGCCTATCTAATTCCCCCTCATCTGTGACTATGGACAAGTATAATGTGATCTCTCAGCTGTATTTGGGCCTCGGCAGAGCAGCTAATTTGTAAACACAGGATGTTAAAGTGGATGCGAGATGAAAAACTAACTGTAACAAGTAACTTTAGAAGTAAGTCTATATATCTTATCTAAAGTTTAGTTTTTGTTTTGTTTTTTAACACGTTTATTGGCAAATTGAACTAGTACAAGGATAAACATTTGCAGAGTCCAAAACATAACACAGCAGAAAAGAATCAAGGCCATTCAATCAAGTGTACATAGTAAACTGATTCAAGTTACAATAAATGTGACTAAGGCACTAATAGTGTTTCAGATAGTATATGATGGTAGATTATACACATGGCATCTGCTACAGTAACATACAATTGTTGTACAATCCAAACAAGTTGCAAGGGCGGGCAAGTCACTTATGTAACTAATTAACAAAAACAAGAAACACATGAAATGCACATTCATATTATCTAATACAGGAGAAATAATTAGGTTATATTTTCTAGTGGCAACAAAGCTGGATTATAAAGCATCACATATCCCGACTCAGTATGCAATACAAAATTATATTATTAAGTTTAGATAGTTTACACAACAAATCTAGCTGCAAACTGCTTCAACAGTATATGATTATTTCTTCCTGTGATACAATGAGGACAGCCATGTTCTGTTTGTCATCATTACACACAGGCAAGCTGATAGCATCTCCAGCCCTCAGCTTGTGATAACGTCACTCCCCTCTCCTCCTCCCCTCTGCCTCTGAAATTTCTGGCTTGTAACACCTCTTCCTCCTCCTGCCCAGACTGAGCTCCCATAAGCCCTTGCTACAGTGCCAAAGCACAAAAGGAGCTGTGGGCGAGGCTTGTTTAGTTTATAGGGAAGTAGAGTATTAAAACAAAAACTAAAAAGTATTGGGCTTGAGGAATGCCCTATAAACTATACAAAAGGAACACAATTACGCAATGAGTAAAAGTTTATTTCGGATTCCACTTTAACCCTGCATCCATGAAAGCAGGAAGTAGACACACTTAAGATTTAGTGCAGGATTTGCATCAGCCGTAAACAGGAAATGTTTTTCTTTAAACATTATTATGCTTTAAAGGTTAGTTATGAGTTCAGGTCCACTTTAATGCCATGGCTGGCTGGGATATGCCTCTGTTTCCCGGCTGGGGGCATCATGTGACCGGTGATGTCAGGTGACTGTCTCAGTAGAGCAGTCAGCCGCTGTCCCCAGCGCAGGAACGGTGGAGGTAAGCAGAATTGCAGGTGTGCGGGATATATTAAGCTGTATTCTCTGCGTTCTGGCCTCCTCATCAGAATGCAGCTATTCAGCTAAATGAGGCCTCAAGTGGACCAGTCGAGAGAGAAACATAAGCGTTACGAATGCTAAGCACAGCGACGCCACCAAAAATCACGGGGACGCAGCTAAATATAAAACTGCCAATTAAAACAGAAGTTATTCACAATTATTCAGAGTTAGGTGAACAAGAAAGATCTCCCATGATGCATCACTGCTGAATATAGGAAAAAAACACTGAGATATGCCCCTAAAAAGCCAGATACACAGTGAGAAGGCTTTCTGGACCTCTGAGCCCCTTACAACACCCTAGTGGTTCCAGGGCCAATTCTAGACACAATGGGGCTCTGGGCAAATATGAGGGGCCACCCTGACTCCCCCCCACCCCACCCTCACCCCATATAGCATCATTAGGAACCCTTTCCTCCCAGATAGCAGCCTTAGGTGGCAGAGCCAGATCAACCACAAGGTAATCCTAGGCAGTTGCCTAGGGCCTAGAGAGAGCCTAGGGGCCTGGTGGATGGTAATCCCCACTAAAACTTACTAAAAAAGCCAGGAGATCAACAGTGGTGGGCAAAAACTGCTATCGTGCCTAGGACCCCATTTCTTCTCAATCCTCTTCAGTTAGGGTGCCCCCTTGTTACCCCCACCACAAATGAAAGTATTAAGTGTCCCTTTCCCTCAGGGCCCTTTCACACCGGGGCGGCCCACCACCGGGCAATGAAAGTCTATGGAGACTTCCATACTGCCACAGTACGTGCGACGCAAAGGAAGTGACGTTTTTGCCGCATTCCCGACACTAGGACAAAACTACGTTAACGTGCGTACTTGCTGCGCTCTGAGTCGGGCCGGAAGTCATGTTAGTTTATGGTGATGTGGGTTTTTTAAACAACGACGCCGCGGCAGCGTATTTTTACAATAAGCTTCTACGCACCTCTGCATACCCCGAAGCAGGAAGTGCACGTCACTTCCTGCTTGGCCAGAATGGGAATACTGCGTAGTAACGCGGTATTGCCCGAAGGCCTGTTTTTGGCAGTGTGAGACCGGCCTCAAGCAGCAGCATCTGGTGGCCATTTTGAACCTCTCCCCCCCAGATAGCAACATTAGGTAGCCCCCTTGTCTCCCCTCCCCAGATAGTTGCATTACTTTTCCCCTTTGTCATCATCACCTGTCTAGTAGAGCACTCGCCCCGCCCCCTCCTTCAGCAGCAGGGGAGTAGCAATAGGGGTTGCAGAGGTTGCGACCGCATCGGAGCCCTTGGGCCAGAGGGGCCCCGAAGGGCCCTCCCTCAACCACAGTATTAGCTCTCTATTGGTCCTGTGCTCATAATAATCACTTATATAGATACTTTGAATAGTAGTAATCATTAACTGTTCCCCATCCCCTTCTTGCACCTCTGACACTGTAGTTGCCATTGGCAGATTTTGGTGCGCCGTATCAATTGCTAAGTAAAGAGTGCTTGGGGGGCCCCAATGTAAAACTTGCATCGGGGGCCCATAGCTCCTTAGCTTCGCCACTGTTCAGCAGCCTTCTATCTTCATTCCCACCGGTGTCTTCTCCTTTCCCTGCAGGCTTACACAAGGATAAAGATGCTATGGGGATAGAGACAGAAGGATTCTGAAGGCAGGAGGAGGAGCATTCAAATTGGACAGGTGAAAACGTTCCACTGCGAGTATTCTGCAATAAAATAGGGCTGGGGGGAAGGGCCTAATTCTATCTGGCGAAAGTGGGGAGACCTGGGGACCTATATAGCCAACAGGGCCCTGGGCAAATGCCCAGTTTGCCCCTATGGTTGTGGCGGACCTGACTGTACTAATCATGGACACACCAAGATTTTGATAGGGCTTCACAGACACCAACTTACAGAAACAGCAGCTGCACTGAATATACCGTTATATTAAGTTATAATATGGCCTTGACAAATCAATCGGTTGTAAACAACAAGGACGAGTTTTCAGCCTTACACAATAACCCTCCATCATCTTATTACAGTAGGAAAACAGATAATATTACCATGAATTATAAATAAACTTTGAAACACTCTAACCACT
Source organism: Hyperolius riggenbachi (assembly GCF_040937935.1). Lineage (NCBI taxonomy): Eukaryota > Metazoa > Chordata > Amphibia > Anura > Hyperoliidae > Hyperolius > Hyperolius riggenbachi. The sequence goes on along the minus strand of NC_090647.1, from coordinate 40,958,607 downwards.
TGTTCCACAATTTATAACGTTCTTTTTCACGCACTTTCTATTTACGTCCCGACGTTTACACACTGCTAAGTCTTCGGTTATACAGTTTGACATATTTATGTTAGAAGTACATCTGCCGTGTAAAATATGCCGTCTCCAGGTATCTGGGACATTGGCTAGCTGTGATGCCACGTGCAGCGGCTCGAGGAGAAGGGGACTCACCAATCAGCGCCACCAATCAGGAGAGGGGACTCACCAATCAGCACCACCAATCAGGAGAGGGGACTCACCAATCAGCACCATCAATCAGGAGAGCGGACTCACCAATCAGCACCACCAATCAGGAGAGGGGACTCACCAATCAGCACCACCAATCAGGAGAAGGAACTCACCAATCAGCACCACCAATCAGGAGAGGGAACTCACCAATCAGCACCACCAATCAGGAGAGGGGACTCACCAATCAGCACCACCAATCAGGAGAGGGAACTCACCAATCAGCACCACCAATCAGGAGAGGGGACTCACAAATCAGCACCACCAATCAGGAGAGGTAACTCACCAATCAGCACCACCAATCAGGAGAGGGGACTCACCAATCAGCACCACCAATCAGGAGAGAGAACTCACCAATCAGCACCACCAATCAGGAGAGGAGACTCACCAATCAGCACCACCAATCAGGAGAGGAGACTCACCAATCAGCACCATCAATCAGGAGAGGGGACTCACCAATCAGCACCACCAATCAGGAGAGGGAACTCACCAATCAGCACCACTAATCAGGAGAGGGGACTCCCCAATCAGCGCCACCAATCAGGAGAGGGAACTCACCAATCAGCACCATCAATCAGGAGAGGGAACTCACCAATCAGCACCACCAATCAGCAGAGGGGACTCACCAATCAGCACCACCAATCAGGAGAGGGTACTCACCAATCAGCACCACCAATCAGGAGAGGGGAGTCACCAATCAGCACCACCAATCAGGAGAGGGGACTCACCAATCAGCGCCACCAATCAGGAGGGGGACCTCACCAATCAGCACCACCAATCAGGAGAGGGGACTCACCAATCAGCACCACCAATCAGGAGAGGGAACTCACCAATCAGCACCATCAATCAGGAGAGGGAACTCACCAATCAGCACCACCAATCAGGAGAGGGGACTCACCAATAAGCACCACCAATCAGCAGAGGGGACTCACCAATCAGCACCACCAATCAGGAGAGGGGACTCACCAATCAGCGCCACCAATCAGGAGGGGGACCTCACCAATCAGCACCACCAATCAGGAGAGGGAACTCACCAATCAGCACCACCAATCAGGAGGGGGAACTCACCAATCAGCACCACTAATCAGGAGAGAGAACTCACCAATCAGCACCACCAATCAGGAGAGGGAACTAACCAATGAGCACCACCAATCAGGAGAGGGGACTCACCAATCAGCACCACCAATCAGGAGAGGGGACTCACAAATCAGCACCACCAATCAGGAGAGGGAACTCACCAATTAGCACCACCAATCAGGAGAGGGGACTCACCAATTAGCACCACCAATCAGGAGAGAGAACTCACCAATCAGCTCCACCAATCAGGAGAGGAGACTCACCAATCAGCACCATCAATCAGGAGAGGGGACTCACCAATCAGCACCATCAATCAGGAGAGCGGACTCACCAATCAGCACCACCAATCAGGAGAGGGTACTCACCAATCAGCGCCTTGAATAGGTTGCTTCTAAACATGCAGATGACCTTCTCGATGGCCCGTCTCAGTGGCCGGTCACTCGGTTTCCTCAGCTTGCTGCAGTACTCCTCCAGCAGTGACAGCGCTCGCTCAGTATCTGTGCAGAGAGAGCAATGGGAAGGCATTCTTAGTAGGTGTCATACATAAGGGACGTATCCCTAAGCCCAATCTACACGATATGATTCTTTGTGCGATTCGATTACAATTCTATTTACAATTCGATTAAATCTGACATGTCCGATAGGGATTCGATTCAAATCGATTTGCCATTGCAAAACAATGGCAAATAGAATTGAATCTTGATCGGACATGTCGCATTTAATCGAATCGTAAATAGAATCGTAATCGAATCGCACAAAGAATCGTATCGTGTAGATGGGGCTTAAAGTGCACGTGTGGCGTCACCAAAGGTGGAAAAGATAAATGGCAGATCATACAGTCAAGCTAAAAACATGCATATGATGACCTCACCCAGAGCAGCAAAGAAGCACATAGTGAAAATAAAAGAGACGTGAGTCAATCCACATACTCAGTGGGTCAATGCATACGAGGGAAGCCCATGAGATGTAACGAGGCAGATATCATTGGTGGATCCCTATGCTAACAGCAGATGCCTACACAATCAACAAGCAATTCCAGAGACGACCATCACTTCCATAGATGCCTGAAAACAGTGTGGGACATTTTTCAAGAGTGTCTGAGACAAAATATTGGTAGGTTTTTTAGAAATTCATGCAGAACTGTCTGAGACATCTTAAGAAATCACACAGTAGTGCAGACTCCTTCTTAAAGGGAAGGTTCAAGCAAAATAAAAAAAATTAGTTTCACTTACCTGGGGCTTCTGCCAGCCCCATGCAGCCATTCTGTGCCCTCGTAGTCACTCACTGCTGCTCCAGTCCCCCACTGGCAGCATGCCGACCTCGGAGGTCGGCGGGCCGCATTGCGTACATTTTTACGCATTCCCGCTAGTGCAGGAACATTAACAAATACATTTTTACGCATTAAAAATTTGTTCATTGAACCAGTTATGCGTAAAAATGTTTTTGTTAATGTTCCTGCACTAGCGGGAATGCGTAAAAAGGCTGGTAGAAGCCCCAGGTAGGTGAAACTCATTTTTTTATGTTGCTTGGACCTTCCCTTTAAAGAAAATCTGTAATGAAAAAAACTCCCCTGGGGAGTACTCACCTCGGGTGGGGGAAGCCTCCGGATCCTATTGAGGCTTCCCCCGTCCTCCTCAGTCCCACAGAGGCGGCAGCGATAAAGCTCCCCGAACAGCAGTGATGTAAATATTTACCTTTTGGCTCCAGCGCAGGATCCGCTCTTCCCACGGAGATAGGCGAAATTAGCCGATCTCCGTCGGGCCGCTCTACTGTGCAGGCGCAAGTCTCCTGCGCCTGTGCAGTAGAGCGGTCCCGACGGAGATCGGCTATTTTTGCCTATCTCCGTCAGAAGAGCCACAACAGCGCCCCCGCTGGAGCCCGAAAATGTAAATATTGCACAGGCTGTCGGATTTGTCGCCTGTGCCTTCCGGGGGCTGCAGCAAGACCGCCGTGGGACACAGGAGGACGGGGTAAGCCTCGATAGGGACCTGAGGCTTCCCCCTACTGAGGTGATCACCCCCTAGGGGAACTTTTTTCAGTACAGGTTTTCTTTAACCACTTGAGGACTGCAGGGCTAAACCCGGCTAGTGACCAGGCAATTTTTAGCTAAATTGGCCACTGCAGCTTTAAGGCCAAGCTGCAGGGCCGCACAACTCAGCACACAAGTGATTCCCCCCCTCTTTTCTCCCCACCAACAGAGCTCTCTGTTGGTGGGGTCTGATCGCTCCCCCCATGTTTATTTTTTTAAAAATAAATATTATTCCTTTTGTTTTTTTTGTTCAAAACCCCTGTTTCTTTAAGTTTATTCCCTCCCTCCCTCCCTCCCCACAGCCAGCCAATTATGGCGATCGCCTCTCATAGGCTTCTGCCTATGAGAGCCGATTGCTCTCTTGTCCCCCATGGGGACAGCCGTGTCACACGGCTGTCCCCAGTGCAGCGCTGCTGCTCATCGCAGCGCTGCACCTAGTAAATAGACGGCGTGATCGCCGTCTAACAGTCTCCCGAGCGGCAATAGCCGCTCGGAAACTGAAGGCGGGGCGGAGCTCCGCCCTCCGAGCATGAGATGCGCGCGCACCATGCGCGCGATCTCATGCAAAACAGAGCCCCAGGACTTTATGCCAATTGGCGTTATGCGGTCCTGGGGCTGCCGCCGCGGCCACGCCTACTGGCGTGACGCGGGCGGCAGAAGGTTAAAGGACAGGTGCAAACAGGAAAAAAAATAAGATCTACTTACCCGGGGCTTCCTCCAGTCCCTGCAAACGTATATGTCCCTCCTGCAGCTCCGGTGTCCTGCAATCCCCTCTGTTGCAGATGTCAGGTCGACATCCTCTGCGCCTGCGCAAGAACACGGCCACGTGGTCTGGACCGCACTCATGTGGTCTGGAGTGTTCTGCGCAGGCACAGAAGTACTGTGTCTGTGCAGAATGCTCCAGGCCACGTGAGCGTGACCACGAGCTGCGCATCCGTTTGCTCAAGCGGGAGGGACACATACGCTTGCAGGGACTGGAGGAAGCCCCAGGTCAGTAGATCTTATTTTTTCCTGTTCGCATGGGTCCTTTAAACGTTTCTTAAATGGGAGGAGTTAGGAAGGTTTCTCAGACAGTGCAGTGTGTGAGGGAAATTGCTGTTGCTGAGGTAACCAATACATCTGCTGTATTGCATCACTGCCCAGCCCTGGAAGGGTTAAGCACAGAACAGTTTCACAGGATTCAGCAGGGGAAGGAGCACTTCACAAATCATGTCTAGTCTACATTGCTGCACAAGCTGCAGAAGTGCTATTAAAGTGCTATTAAAGAGACACTAAAGCGGAAAAAAAAATATGATATAGTGAATTGGTTGTGTACTATGAATAATTACTAGAAGATTAGCAGCAAAGAAAATATTCTCATACTTTTATTTTCAGGTATATAGTGTTTTTTCTAACATTGCATCATTCTATAATATGTGCAGATTACACAACACTCAGCATTCAAAATGAGTCTTTCAGAGCAGTCTGTGAAGTAATGACCTCTCCTCTAGCAGAGGAAAAGTAAATAGTCCAGGAACAGTAGAGAAAATAAAAGTCAGATAACAGCCCTCTCCACGACAGGAAGCATGAGACAGTTCCAACTGTTCTGTGTCCTGCACGCACTAGGCAACGAGAACAACAACATCCGAAATCCCATCATGCTTTGCACAGCATCAGAGGAAAAATGCCTGGGCAGATTTCTTCTGTGCAGCTAAGAATGAGGCTTAGGTGAGAAAAACAAAGTTCTGATGCTGTGAAACTGTTAAAGAAACACCAAGCCTTTTCAGTGCTGCTGAGTACATTTTTAGTCTTGAAGTTCACTTTAATAGCGGCAGTTTAGCGTTAAACCGTAATCCAGAATACCAATCAGTAGCTGATACCCCCTTTCCCATGAGAAATCTTTTCCTTTTCACAAACTGATCATCAGGGGGCTCTGTATGGCTAATATTGTGGTGAAACCCCTTCCACAGTGTGATGTCATGACCAGTTTCCTGTCTGTAAACCTTGTTGGAAATAGATGTTTACAGCTGTTTCCAACTGCTAAAAAAGCAATCAGCATCTCCTTCAACTGATGCTGTGCAAAGCATGATGGGATTTCCTATGTTGTTGTTCACATTGCCTAGCAACTGGGAGGGGTGATCAGGATAGTGTCTCGTGCTCCCTGTCACCTCCTTTCAAACAAAAAGATGGATGCCCCCATGAAATCACAAACATTTGCCTGTTCTTTTAAAACAGGGTGGGTAAGAGCTTATATTACCTATCTATTTTAATTAACATAACTAATGTAACTTAATGGCAGTATGATTGTTTAGGCTGAAGTTCCTCTTTAAAGAGGAGCTGTCAGCCATACTACCTCAGAAAAAAACCCACATATACAGTATTAGTAGATAAATACCTGGTCTACTTACATAACACATGCATTGCATTGTCCACATTTTGATTTTAGTGATTTTTCTGCAGTAAAAAAGAGAAAATCCTTCTTAGCATTTCCCATTTTAAGTGTGGCTATTTTGAAGCCAATTCTGATGTAATTTCCTCCCTTAGTCTCCTCTGCCTGATTTGCCTGCCCTTCACTATAGAAAGTGCATTGTCTCAGCATGAGAAATAGTGGCCAATTAGAGAGGAACAGAGGTGTGGGAGGGGAAAACAGGAAGGAAAGAGGCTCCAGCCAATCAGGCTGCATTAATTAAGTCTGAGGGGACAGAAGCAAAAAAGGACAACCCAGCATGCCCTGCAACTTCCTTTCTGTGTACCAAATAAGAGTCAGGTAAACTGGGGAATGATCATTTATCAACAAGAAAAGTAATAGCAATTTTAACTTTTGGATTGCCTGGTTAGCATCCCTATTACTGGTTTACCAGATAAAACTAAAGAATTTATTTTTTATTTTATGCACCACAGTTACTCTTTAACCTATTTTGGTTCCTGAACGTAGAAACTACGCGCGGCCGATCGCGCGCGTGCACGCGCACTCCCGGCCGCGGATTCGGTAGCCACGGAATCAATGTATCGGGCTATGGTGCCCGATCACTGATTTCTCTCCCCTGCTGAAAAAGCGACAGCTTCTCTCGTAAGCTGTGCTTTTTCTGGCCGTTTCCTCCCCTCTGCGTCACTCTAAGCGTGTGTTACGCTTAGAGTGACGTCATGTAAACAAACTCATGGCCGCCATCTTGTGGCCAAAAAGTAAAACTACAACTAAAAGTAAAAAAAAATTTAAAACAGCACACAAATACATTATAAAACTATAGTTTACATCCCACCCTCCCAAAAATACCCAAATAAAATGTTTAATATAAAAAAAAACATTACAATAAAACAAAAAAAAACATGTAAATATTTACCTAAGGGTCTAAACTTTTTAAATATCGATGTAAAGATGAAATATTTCTATATATTTTTTATTTTAAACTTGTAAATAGTGATAGATGCAAAGCGGAAAAAAATGCACCTTTATTTCCAAATAAAATATTGTCGCCATACATTGTGATAGGGACATAATTTTAACGGTGTAATAACTGGGACATATGGGCAAATACAATACGTGAGTTTTAATTATGGAGGCATGTATTATTTTAAAACTACAATGGCTGAAAACTGAGAAATAATGATTTTTTCCGTTTTTTTCTTATTCTTCCTGTTAAAATGCATTTACAGTAAAGTGGCTCTTAGCAAAATGTACCCCCCAAAGAAAGCCTAATTGGTGGCAGAAAAAACAAGATATAGATCAGTTCATTGTGATAAGTAGTGATAAAGTTATAGGCTAATGAATGGGAGGTGAACATTTCTCAAGTGAAAACGACGGAACGCGAATGGGTTAAGAAGAATTTAGGAATGTTCTTATTATCATGCAGAACAGTTCCCCCGGCTGGTTAGAACTGTCTAAGAAGAAAAAACTGCAAGTGATGCTTTGATAAATCTGGCCCTGTATTTTTTGACATATAGGATGCATTTTTTTCTCCCCCAGAAATGGGAGGAAGTTTAGGCATATGATTTGAGTGCAGAGTTCTGTGTGGGAATGGAAGATTTGATTTACACTGGTTTTCTTTGCCTCTGTGGAGATCTGCTCTCCAGAAAAAAGTTCCAAGTTCGGACCCTCTACTCAATTTTCAGGAACACATCCAACAAATGCATTTTTATTTGTCAAGTCGAGGCAGCCAATATTTTTAACATTACAACCCATGCATATGTTTTTCTCCACTCCAGAAGTTCAAGTCCCAGCCAGGGCACTATCTGCACAGAGTTTGTATGTTCTCCCCGTGTGTGTGTGGGTTTCCTCTGGGCACTCTTATTTCCTCCCATGTCCCAAAAACAGATAAGTTAAATGACTTTCCCTCCTAAATTGTCCCTAGACTGTGATACATACACTACACCATACATAGACATATGGCTATGGTGGGGATTAGATTGTGAGCCCCTCTGAGGGACAGTTAGTGACAAGACAATATACTCTGTACAGCGCTGCAGAAGATGTGAAATGTGAACCGGCCCTAAGTCCAGCTTTGGCCAGAATAAACACACCCTTCTGTATTTGGCTGCACGTGTATCTGGTTCTCATTGGGACTCTCTGGTCACCTTGCCCTGCACAGTGGATGCATTCAGCCAGTGTCAGAGGCAGGGAAAGCACAGCCGGGGATTAGCAGCCGGCGGCACTTTGCACAAGGCTTATGCATCTGGCAGATGAGGCTTTGCTGTTTAATGAGCTGCTACAGAATCTGAGCAGAACTATCCATCTACAAATGTAGGAAAAGATCTTAATTCATTCGCTGTCTGTCCGGATACCCGACTGATGCCGGTAATGAGAGCAGAGCTCAGTCGTGTGTCGCCGGCATTCAATCTGTCATGTATACCTCTGTAACCCCCTCCCTACAGCTGCACACATTGCAAAAGTGAATCAAGGAGCTGATTTTTCATCCAGAACTTTAAACTAGTTTTTTTTTTTTTATGATATATTTTCTTTTTCAAATATCTGACAAAAAATATATTAACCACTTGTGTACCACAGGTTTTTTTCCCCTTCAAAAGCTCTTCCCATTCATTTGGTAATAAATTTATCGCTACTTATTACACTGAAATGATCTATATATTATTTTTTGCGGGACAAACTAGGCTTTCTTTGGGCAGTACTTTTTGCTAAGAATTATATTATTTTATATGCATTTTACAGGGAAGAAGAAGAAAAAAATGAAAAAAAAAACTCAAAATTTCTCACCTTTCAGCCATTGTATGTAATGGCGATAATACATTATTTTATTTTGGGGTAGGGGAGGAAGGAGTTCAAAAATAATGAAAATGTATTGTATTTTTCTATTGGAAAGTGTATAATGGTGTATTTGGATGTAGTTTTACTTTTCAGCCACAAGATGGAGATATACTAGCTCTCTGTTCTAAAAATAGAAAACAGAACCAAGTGTTTACATATGTTTTCAGGTGTTTATACACAGGGACATAGATAAGTGTGGCAGAAGTTCAGAAGTGGTTAAAAAAATAACAGTTTTTTATTTTTCTAAATGCTACCAAATGAAAGCCCCGTCTGCATTAGAAAAAAAAATCAGTACATTACTGAAACAAAGGTTTCTCGGCAGCTTAATAATTATATGCACGCAGAACAAACCATATTGTCTGTGCTCTAAGGTCTTTTTGAAAAAACAAAAAAACATTTCTCACTTGTTCCCACACAATCAAATTTCCCATTTTCAGGCTGTTCGTATCGGTGGGTCATTCCTAAGTCGGGTGTTCGTAAGTCAGGGACTACCTACATATGTGCATTAACCTGCAGGGGGACTAGGTAGAGATGTGATATAACTGCTATTTTTAGCATCCTGCAGGAGGCGATAGAGAGGGAGATGGGCGTGGATTTGTGATACAACTTTTTTAATTTATCCTCTTGCAGAGAGCCTCTGTGGAGAAATGATATAACCTCAGGTGCTCACAGTTACCAGGGATATTGACGGTTAGGTTCAGCAGAATCAGATCCCGACCAGCTTGTGTTTTCATATACACCACAACTAGCCATAGTCACCATCCAGTAAAAATGACTGAATTTACTAGGAACGCACAGACAAACTCTGTCAGCACACAGGATTTTTACTGAAGTCCGACTTTGGCTAGGTTCACCTAACACTACCAGAATGTGTGCTATTCCTAACCAATCGGCAAACACCTGTGTGAATTAAAGGGTACATTTTCCTTCTCTTTTTGTATGAATTATGCATTAAAGCTGGAACTATTAGCAATTATCGTTGCGTTTCTCAGCTACTTAGTCATGTTGAACCCTGATATTTGGCTGGTCTTCATGGTATGGAAATCCTGCCCCAACCCTGATCCCCCCTGCCTCATCCCTCTTGGCCCCCAGAGGTGTTGTGCATGTCTGTTAGACCAGGGGTGTAACTACAGGGGAGCTGCAGTGGCTGCAGGGGGGGGGGGGGGGGGGCACAGAGCTGTAGGGGGGTCCAACTATTCATTTTCTCCAACAAAAAGGGGTTCCATCCTTCACATTAGAGTTTTTTGGGCTATTCTTGTTATGAGTGTGAAAATTACCATATCAACACTTGATTTTTGACCCTTGTGAGATGGGCCCCCAGGCTGTGAGGGTCACCATGGGAAGGCAAGAGAAAGGAAGTGAACATTAGGGGGGCCCCATCAAAGTTCTTCTGGGAGACGGCTCATGATTGGTAGTTACGCCCCTGGTGGAACTGGCTAGGAAGTTGGTAGTCAAGTGCATAGTCCCACGCCAGTATTTTCCCTGCATTTCCCTACAAGTCAGCAATGCCAAAATATTTCCTTGCTGAGCAGAGCATTCTTTTAAGCCCACTAGGAATGGTCAATGATATGCAAATAAACCTGAGTTGATTTAAATTTTATGCTAATTTGATGCCGATTTATGCAGCTTGGAAATGGACCACTCATATACTCAGTATATATAATATTCACCAAGATCCAGCACCATCATCTTCCTCCGCCTTCAGTTCCTCCACTGGGAATGGGCACGCTAGGCGTGGCCAAAGCACGGTCCAGAGGATTCCTGGATCCCCCTCCTGCCCACTGTTCCCTGGGGTCTCTCTATACCCGTGTGATAAAGGGAGGTGAATAGGTTTCTTCTGCAGCCATAGAGATGCACATCCAGAATGGCGTTTGTGAATAAGGTCCACGCATGCACCGTAGAACAGAAAACTACAAGTGGCATCATTCTACTGAGCGTGTGTAAACCTTATTTGCACATGTCCAGTTTGCATGCACTCCTCCACAGCCAAGAGGGCAGCCAGAAAATGAAAAGGGGTCCTTATGCTGGAATGGTGGGCTCTATTAGGATCTGGAAAGCCTCTGGACTACTGAGTCTTCCAACTACTGAGGTAAGAATCTCCCCCTCCCCCCTAAAAAACAAATACTTACCTAGGAAGAGGTAAGCCTCTGGATACTCCAGTGGCTTCCTGTGCCCTCCAGCGGACCACCACCGCTGAAAAGGACCCTTTTGAAGTTCACATGCATGCTCCCCACTGTGTTCCAGCTTACTAAGCAGGGCTGTGGAGACAGTACAAAATCACCCAACTCCAACCCCTCAGTTTATGAAATCACCGACTCCAAGTACCACCCAAAATTGCTCTGACTCCTCGACTCCTTAGTCTATTACTTACCAGGGCTGTGGGGTCGGTACACAAATCATCTGACTCCTCAGTTTATGAAACCACCCACTCCAGGTACCTAAATAGTGCTCCGACTCCTCGACTCCGACTCCACAGCCCTCTTACTGTGCAGGCGTGGCCGCCTTCATACGTGACGGGAAACGCAGCCATGACAACATATCCAACACACTCTTGTCAGATATATTCCGGTGGTCTGCACTTAGCAAACATTGAGGGTGAGGGGGACATGGGCAGCCTGTGAAGGATCCAGAGGCTCGCCTCTTCGCAGGCAAGTAGCTGCTATTTAGATCACATTTCATCTGAAGTATACGTTAATGTGGTTAAAATATATCTTTACAGTAAGCTCAGATTGTCCTCCTTTGCGACCCTTTCAGCAGTATTCAGTTGGGAGTACTTTTTCCATGCATCTTTCCAAAAGCTCCCACTTTGATGTCAATGACTGTCCTCAGAGGAGCTCACAGTTTAATCCCTACCATAGCCATAGTCTACTGTCCTACCATATTATTATCATGTATTTATGTAGCACTGACATCTTCTGCAGCACATTACAGAGTACATAGTCATGTCACTGATTGTCCTCAGAGGAGCTCACGATCTAATCCTACCATAGTTTAATGGCTGGATAGTGTACTGGTTAACGGCTCTGCATCTGATCTGACACAGGCGACCAGGTTTTGCCCCTTCCTGTTCAGTTGGCCTGCTGTCAGAAACACCTGATCTGCTGCATGCTTGTTCAGGGTCTATGGATAAAATATTAGAGGCAGAGGATCCGCAGGACAACCAGGCAACTGGTATTGCTTAAAAGTAAATAATTATGGCAGCCTCCATATCCCTCTCATGACAGTAATCCTTTAAGCTACAGCAGCAAGCTTATCTCAGCATGCAAATAACAGAAAACTTCCTATTTTGGATAAGATACAAACACTATGACCAGAAGGTCATTGAATTCCCCCTCTCTTTGAAGAGTTTATATACAGTATAATCTTGTTATAGTAAACTCCAAGGGATCAGAGGAAGTGGTTTACTATAGCAGTAGTTTACTATATCAAACATTGTCCTAGTAAACTACACAGGAGATAAGAACAAAGTATGTATGTTTATTTTTTCTTTTAATTTTCAGTTCAGGTTTTCTTTGTTAAAATATGAAATACAACTTCTTACATAACACAAAAATAAAATAATAAATATTAAATAATAATAAATAATAATATCACATCACTTTATCTATAATTATAATATACAGTAAATATTAGTACTACCGTATTTTTCGGACCATAAGACGCACTTTTTTTCCCCCAAAGAGAGGGGGAAAATATTGGTGCGTCTTATGGTCCGAATGTGCCAATACAGACCTGCCTCCCCTTAAGAAGTGGTAGTGGAACATTCCGATCTGATTGTCGGCAATGTCCCCAGGCGTTTATTGTACTTTCCCCGGCTCATCCTGGCTGCTTATGCGGATATGAGTAGCCTAAGCCTGTGTCCATATAGCGCTGCCCCCCAGTGTCCGTATAGCGCTGCCCCCCAGTGTCCGTATAGCGCTGCCCCCCAGTGCCCGTATAGCGCTGCCCTCCCAGTGCCCGTATAGCGCTGCCCCCCAGTGCCCGTATATCTGTGTACCTGTACCCCGTGTTCTTATTTGTGCCCCTGGTGTTCTCATGTCGGCTTCCCTGAGCCCGTCGCTAATCCCCTCTGTCCAGGCTGCCTCTTGTGTAGTGTGAGGCTTACCCCATGACGCCGCTGTGAGTATCGGTAATCCTCGTTGTAAAGTCGCTGACTCGGGGTTCGCACTCGCAAGCAATGTATTTCCCTCTTCACTTCCGCATACGTCACTAATGCGGAAGTGAAGAGGGAAATACTTTGCTTGCGAGTGCGAACCCCGAGTCAGCGGCTTTACAACGAGGATTACCGATACTCACAGCGGCGTCATGGGGTAAGCCTCACACTACACAAGAGGCAGCCTGGACAGAGGGGATTAGCGACGGGCTCAGGGAAGCCGACATGAGAACACCAGGGGCACAAATAAGAACACGGGGTACAGGTACACAGATATACGGGCACTGGGAGGGCAGCGCTATACGGGCACTGGGGGGCAGCGCTATACGGACACTGGGGGGCACAGATAAGGACACTGGGGGGCACATCACTATAAGGACACTGGGGGCACATATAAGGACACCGGGGCACATATAAGGACACCGGGGCACATAGCTATAAGGACACGGGGGGGCACAGCTATAAGGACACTAGGGGGCTATAAGGACACTGGGGGCACAGGTATAAGGACACTGGGGGGCACAGGTATAAGGACACTGGGGGGCACAGGTATAAGGACACTGGGGGGCACAGGTATAAGGACACTGGGGGCACAGCTATAAGGATACTGGGGGCACAGCTATAAGGATACGGTCAGCTATAAGGACACTGGGCACAGCTATAAGGACACCAGGGGCACATATAAGGAAACAGGGGGCAGAGATAAGGACACATCAGGCACATATAAGGACACAGGGGGCAGAGATAAGGACACAGAGAGCACATATGAGGACATGGGGACAGAGAAGGCCACAAGCAGGGCAGAAGAGGACAGAAAAAAGACACAAAAAGTACAAAGGGGACACAGGGACACACAATAATTAAGGGAGGAAGAAGATCCACAAGATGCCCCTGCACCATGGATACACCAGGTTTAGTATATATTTTTTTTCCTGTTTTTTGTCCTCTAAACCTAGGTGCGTCTTATGGTCCGGAGCGTCTTATGGTCCGAAAAATACGGTAAGCATAATATAAATCTGTCTGGGAATTTATCATTCAGATCACATATCTGGCTTTGCTTCATGTAAAAAAGCAATTTCACAAAGCAATTTTTATCAGAACACCTGAGCTGACACTTGAGCACATTATTGGTGGAAAAAAAAAGATCATTAATAGTTAAAAATGAGAAATACACAACTGGCACTACTGCTATGACATACAGTAGTATAACACCAGAACACTAATTTACATTAAATAACACTAGCATTAAAGAACACCTGAAGTGAAAAAAAACGTATGATATAATTAATTGTATGTGTAGTATGGATAAAGAATACCACATTTTGTCTTTTAAAGGGCAACTGAAGCAAGAGGTATATGGATGCTGCTATATTTCCTTTTAAACAATACCAGTCGCCTGGCTGTCCCGTTGATCTATTTGACTGCAGTAGTGTCTGAATCACACCGGATACAAGCATGCAGCTAATCTTGTCAGATCTGACAATAATGTCAGGCACACCTGATCTGCTGCATGCTTGTTCAGGGTCTATGGCTAAATGTATTAGAGGCTGAGCATCAACAGGATAGCCAGGCAAGTGTTATTGCTTAAAAGGAAATAAATATGGCAGCCTCCATATCTCTCTAGCTTCAGTTGTCATTTAAGCTATAAAACAAAGCATAAATAATGACCCTTTGAACTTTCCTGCAGTAAAACCTTATCCCAAGCTGTCACTCACTGTTTCTTGGCTGCTTCAGAAATCAGGACTGTATTTGACCCAAAGAAGCTCTTTTGCATCAAGCAACTGAAGTTTATTTGCACAACTGAAGGTTTTTTTAAGTCTTCCTGTACTGGAAAAATATGAGACTCTTTTCTTTCCTACTATTGTTTTATTTTTTAGCTGTACTACACATACAATTCCTTATATCATAAGTTTATTTTTTGCTTCGGGTTTGCTTTAAAAGGAATCTGAAGTGAAAATAAACTTATGATATAATTATTTGTATGTGTAGTACAGCTAAGAAATAGAACATTAGTCTCATATTGTTAGAGGAAGAATTAATAAACTTCAGTATGTAAAAGAGCTTCTCTGAGCTCTCCGACCCATCTTGAGTCTGCTACAGTGCTGTTTTCTGAAGCACTTATCTCAACCCATCCCTCGGTGTTTGTTGGTTGTTTAAGGTTAGAGGCCTCGTTCACATTAGGCAATGCATATGGCCGTGTGCTTGGGACACAAGCACACCCGATTGCATGCCGTATGTGTTGCCGTGCGTTGCGCTGCTTATCCCATTCTTTACAGTGAATAGGTTCAGCGATGTGCTTTGCCAAAAATGCATGCAGCAGTGCGATAGCGCATCGTACTGATGCGCAGCGCACATAGTGTGAACGTCAGAAGTGCTCTCTATGCACATCTGATGTTCTTGCTTATCACATATTATACGCGCTGCCAAAATGCTCACGGCAGTGCATATAGTGTGAACGAACCCTGACTGCAAAAACTTTCAAAGCGTCATTAAAGGGAACCAGAGGCGTTGGGGGGGGGGGGAGCATTTATACATATCTGGGGCTTCCTCCAGCCCCATACGCACGGATCGCTCCCACGCCGCCGTCCTCTGCTGCCTGGATCCGCCGGTACCGGGTTCAGTCATTGCTGTGAGTCGGGCAGTCGGCTGGCAGACGCGGCCAATTGTCCGCATCACACGGGGCTCCCTCTGTATACGTACGCATGAGGCTGCCTACTGCGCAGCCGCATGCGTACGGGTATGGAGGGAGCCCCATGTGATGCGGACTATTGGCCGCGTCCGCCAGAAGTGACGGGACCCGGTACCGCCGATACAGGAAGCGGAGGATGGCGGCGTGGCAGCGATCCAGGCTTATGGGGCTGGAAGAAGCCCCAGGTATGTATAAAAGCCTGTTCTATTTTTTAACAACATTCCTCTCTGGTTCCCTTTAACTCTGTTCTGTGTTATAGTTTAAAATACAGAGTGTAGTTTGTACACTGCAAATATTAGAGACTGATGCAATGTTATAAAAAAAAAGCTATATACTGTAACTGAAAATAAAAATATGAGACTCTTATCTTTGCTACTAACGTTCTACTAATTATCCGTACTACACATACAATTCCTTATATCATACTTTTTTTTTTGCTTCAGTGTCATTTTGTATGATAAAATAAACCTACAGCAATAGCAATAATGATATTACCTTAACAATAAAATTGATATTAAGCATGGGGAGCATATCAGAAATATCAAGGCAAATAATAATAACATTCATATTAAAAAAAGAAATATGAACAACAATAACATTGATAAAAAACGATATGAAGAACAAATTATACAATTATACCAATGCAAATAATAAGATTGAATATGAAGAACAAATGATTAAATACCATCAGTGCAAAGAAAACGATCAACCTTAACAATAATATGTATAATAAATGAAGGAAAAAAAAATACAGACAACGCAAAGTGAATGATAATCTTTTTTGGAGGGAATTTCACGCAGAGCAGAAAATAATGATATATGCCCACCTTTCTTCTTCACTGGCATGCTTGCTTAGTGCTACTCCTCACTGGCTGCTATCCAAGCAAGTCACTGATCTGTACCACCACTGAGAAGTTCAGGTTTCTATTCAAGTCAATGCCAATCTATCAATCAGAGTCCACCCCTAAGCCTGGCAACACAGGGGAGACTGGAATGTGAAGCAAGAAAGTGCTGCTGCATTGGAAATCCAGAAGGGAGAGAAGAACAGGACACCTTATATTTATTTATATTTTTAAATAAATCAGGAACATTTTCTGCATTGAAAAAAATATATATTGGCATCTGGGTAGAAATGAGCTCCAAAAAGTTTTCATAAAGTCATGCTGCTGATGGGAGAGTTGCAAGCCAGGCATGGGTGCCCAGGTTGACCAGGGGGTACCATTGGGCTGAAGCAAGGTTGCTGGCTGTCCCCTTAGGATGCCCATAGACACAGCTTCCCTTGTAGTATTCCAGTGGTGCCAGTTACCAGCTCATCCTATGTGTGTGAATGTGTGCCAGCTGCTGGGTGGAAGGGGAGGAGGGGTGGGGGGAGAGAAGGAAGGGGTGGTTACAGGGGTGCCATGCAGCCTGGCAGAGAGGGGATTAGGAGGAGGGGGAGCCATCCCTTGCTGCAGGCAGCCATGGCAGGCCAATGGGCAGGATCAGGCATGACAGGGGCAGCAGCAGCAGCTCAGGAGACAGAGGATGGAGGGGGCGGGGTCATGTCAGGTGCCGCACACTCTCTCTCTCTCTCTCTCTTTCTCCGCACGAGGCTGGTCCAGGCAGCGCGGTCACGTGATCCGCGCCGCTCGTCAGCTGACCAACCAACATGGCGGCGCCCAGCAGCGTGCGCGGGTGAAGGTGAAGGAGATGGTAGATAGCGGTGACGGATTTAACCAGCAGTCGCGCTGATCAGTGAGTGGGGAGCAACTTATGGCATGGGGGTGGAAGGGAACTACCAGTCCTAATGGCGCACCTGTCGCCTGTGAGATGCGTAGAGAGAAATGTGCTGCAGTTATTAAGGAAAATTGGATACTTACCTGCCGGTAATTTTCCTTTCCAGATGTATCCATGGCAGCACGATAGGGTTAAGTCCCGCCCACTTCACCCCATAGGACCAATAGTGAATAAATTGAATCCCTAGAGCGTCCCTCCCCAGTCTTGTCACTCGGAATCACCGAATCTAGGGAGGGAGCCTCGTGCTGCCATGGATACATCTGGAAAGGAAAATTACCGGCAGGTAAGTATCCAATTTTCCTTATTCCATATGTCTCCATGGCAGCACGATAGGGACATAACTAGTCAATAAAACATCGGGAGGGATGAGGTGCAATTCAGAAGTTTTAATTAGATTCATACATTATTTACAGTATTTACATTCAATATACTTGCACCAAATTGTACAGAGGAGTTTGCTGCTGGGTCTACTCTGTAATGCCTCATGAATGTGTTTAGCGAGCTCCAATTTGCTGCCTGGCAAATCTTGTCGGGTGACACTTTTGAGAATGCTGCCCATGAGGCAGCCATGCCTCTAGTCGAGTGGGCACGGACCTGTTCTGGTGGCACTAAGCCACTCATTTTGTAAGCCTCCTGGATAGTCCTGACTAGCCAATTTGCTATTGTTCTAGATGATGCTGAGAGTCCTTTTCTGTATCCTGTCGGTATTATAAAGAGTCTCTCCGATTTTCTGATAGCTGCCGTTCTTGAAATATACTCTTTCAAGACTGTGCCTACATCTAGCGGATGAGGAGATGTTCTATCCTCCTGCCAGAACGTAGGTAGAGTCCAGTCCTGGTTAAAATGATATACAGATGCAACCTTTGGAACAAAGTGTTGAATTGGTCTAAGAACCACCCTGTCTGGAAAGAACGTTAGAGATGGTTCCTCTACACCCAAGGCTTGGAGTTCTGACACTCGCCTGGCCGATGAGATGGCCACCAGAAATACAGCTTTGTAGGATAGATGTATTATGTCACAGTCTACTAGTGGTGTAAATGGTGGCCCTGCTAGAACCTTCAGCACAAGAGGTAAATCCCATTTAGGGAAAATCGTCTTTGTGGGAGGCTTCTGTTTCATCACCCCTCGAAGGAACTGTATCACTAAGGGGTGCAGGGCCCACCTGAAGTCGGTGAGTGCAGATAAAGCCGAGACCTGAACTTTCAAGGTGTGATAACCCAAGCCTTTGTCTAATCCTGTTTGTAGGAAGTGTAGTATCTCCTTAACCTTTGGCTTAAATGGATCGAGTTGTAGCTGATTCATGAAGGGTATAAATCTCTCCCAGATGTTCTGATAGGATAACCTGGTTGACGGCTTCCTGGCTTTCAATATTGTTTCAATAACTGAACTTGTGAAGCCTAAGGTTTCAAGTTTTTCCCTTTCAATGTCCACACCGTTAAGTCCAGCCTGCCTGGGTCTGGATGTAGAATCGGACCTTGGTGTAGAAGGTCCTGGCATTGTGGCAATCTCAGAGGTTCCCCTGATCTCAACTCCCATAGCAATGGGAACCAAGGCCTCCTTGGCCAGAATGGAATTACCGCTATCAGGGTGACTGACTCTCTCACCAACCTCAGGAGTAGGCGATGGATCAACGGAATTGGTGGAAATACGTATCCCACCTTGAAGTTCCACTCCGCTAATAGGGCATCCGTCGCTAGTGCATCTCTGGACTGCCATCTGGACATAAAGGTCTTGCACTTTGTATTCTTCGACGTTGCCATTAAGTCCACTTCTGGAGTAGCTATCTGGTTGCAGATCATTTGAAAGATGTTGTCGTTGAGGGTCCATTCGTTGTTGTCTAAACGATTTCTGCTGAGGTAGTCTGCTTCTGTGTTCTCCAGCCCCGGGATGTAGGTTGCTGATAGACTTAGGAGATGGTTTTCTGCTAGATTGAATATCGGTGCCACCTCCTGAAGAAGGGTCTTGGATCTCGTTCCACCCTGTTTGGACACGTACGCCACCGCTGTGCGGTTGTCCATGCGTAATAGCACTCGTTTCCCTTTGAGAAAAGACTTGAATCTCTGAAGAACTAGGTAAGCGGCTCTGATCTCCAGAATGTTCGCAGGGAGAGTCACATTCTTCTGCCCCCAAGCACCTTGTACAACCTGTCCCAACAGGTGCCCTCCCCAGCCCATCTGACTGGCCTCTGTAGTCACAATGACTGGAGAAGGCTGGCATATTAGTAACGGGGTCGACAGATTCGACTTTTCCGTCCACCAAAGCAGACTGTTCCTCATTCGGTGCGTTATCAATACATCCTGTGTTAATCTCCTGCTGTACCACTGATTCAGAAATCCTGTTTGCCATTCCCTGCAGTGCCACTGGGCCCACCTGACCATCGGGATTGTCGAGGTCATTGTTCCAAGAAGACTTAAACATTGTGTCGCTGTTGTTGTTGACAAACATATCATATTGCGTACCTTTTGAATGAGTTTTTCTTGTTTTTCTGGCGGGAGGCTTATGGTATTTGCCTGAGTCTGGAACAAAGCACCTAGAAATATGAGCTGTCTTGTTGGTGTTAACTGACTCTTCCTGGTGTTGATCTTCCAACCGAACATTTCCAATTGGTGTAGCAGAATCTGCCTCTGTAACAGCAGCTGTTGCCTGTCTTGCCCTAACAGAAGTAGGTCGTCCAGGTAATGGAATAACCTGAGTCCCTTTATTCTTAGAACCTCCACTAACGACAACAGAATTTTTGAAAAAGTTCTCGGGGCAGTACAGATGCCAAACGGTAGGCAACGGAATTGGAAGTGGCGGTTGCCGATCGCAAACCTCAGAAACTTCTGGTAGTGGGAATGAATCATGACGTGAAGATAGGCGTCCTCTAGGTCTATCGAGAGGGCCCAGTCGTTCTTCATAATTACGTTTGTTATAGTTTGTAAGGTCTCCATCTTGTATTTTTTTAGACTGATATGTCTGTTTAGAGTTCGTAAGTCCATTACTGGACGTAGCTCCCCTGATTTCTTCTTTACGAAGAACAGGGGTGAGTAGACGCCCCTGCCTCTTTCTCTCTGAGGAACTTGTATGATTGCATTTTTGTTCAATAACTCTTGAACATATTCCATCAAAATCTGTCTTTTCTTCTGAGAAACTGGTATTTTTGTAGTTCTGAATATCTGTGGTGGTCTTGTTGTGAACTTCCACCGGTGTCCTATTTTTACTGTCTGTACGACCCAGGGATCCTTGATGCCATCCGCCCAGACGTCCCCAAAAGCCTGCAGCCTCCCGCCAACTGGCAATGTCTGGGCGGTCTGAACATCAAAACGACTTCTGCTGGCCGGGACCCTGGCTGGTCTTTTTCTGCTTATTAAGTCTTTGCAGAGTTGATTGGGAGCTCTGCCAGTTCCGTCTAAAGCCTCCCGTTGGCCTGTAACCTGTAGTGGATCTAAATCTGTTTTGCTGATATGTAGGTCTCTGCGTCAGGTTCGGTCTTCTGCTCTTGCGATCTTGGGGAATCATCCCAGACTTTCCCCCAGTTATCCTTTTAATGGCCGTATCCAACTCTTGGCCGAACAGATTCTTCCCATCATAAGGGATCTTGCACCAGTCCTGTTTAGATACCTGATCAGCAGACCAGTGCTTCAGCCATAGGGCTCTTTTGGAAACAACAGAATGCAGCATTGATCTGGAGGAGCATCGGAGAACGTCAACTGCCGCCTCACCGATAAAATCGGCTGTAAGCTTGAAGTCATCCAATGCTGCAATAATTACTTCCTTATCTGTGTCAGCAACTGCCGTGAGAGCGACCGCTGGCTTGCAGGCACCTCCTGAAGATAAATAAGACTTTTTAAGCTCCGAGTCTATCTTTCTTTCTAATGGATCTGTGAATGATACAGAATTCTCACGGGGTAATGTTACATGTCTGGCTAAGGACATAATGGATGCATCCACTCTGGGGGGCTCGTCCAATACAGTCGTTTTGTCTTGTTCAAGCGGGTATAGCTTGTTTAGCTTATTAGCCATAGACGGTTTCTTATCAACCTTTTTCCATTCCTCTAAGATAATGTCATTAATATTACTTATAAACGGGAAGGTCTTGATACTCTTATTGAGATGTGAGTAGTATTCCCTCTGTGCTTGTGCAGAAGTACTTGGGGTCTCCTCATCTTGCCATTCCATGGCGTCTCTGACTGACTTAATATATGGTTGTACCAGGCTGAAGTCGAAACCAACTGGTGGTTGGTCCGGCTCTGTCTCGACATTAGTTGGTATTCCGGGATGTGTACCCGTATCCATGTTCTGGGTATTTGGTTGGGAGGGCAAGGTAGCTATATACTGGTTCATGGACTCCTGAACCGCTTGTTTGATCATATGAGCAATGTCCATTGGTCGTTCAGGTTCCCTGGCCATAGAGTCAAAGCATGCCCTGCACACTAGCTTGCCAGTCATGACTCTATTGCCACAGGCCCAGCATTTCTTCCCAGAAGGTGAAGGTGACTTTCTACGTCTGGGTGATCCGCGATCTTCCCCTCTTTTTGACAAAGAGCGCCTACTGGAGCGGGAACGAGATCGAGAGCGGGATCTAGAAGATGATCTTCTCCTTGGGGTAGATTTCCTCCCTGGAGAATATCCCTCATCTTGACCTCTGTAAGGATCCGCCTGGTCTAAGCCTCGTACCTGCTCCTGAATTAGGCTGTAATATAAGCAAAAACAGCCTATTAGTAAGCACTCTTTTGTAAATGAGAAGAAAGGCCACTTACTACCTGCTTCCTACCTCAGGCCATCCAACTGGTCACTATCAGGCAAAGACTCCATGATACAGCAACCCTGCCGCAGAAAACACAGAGCATACTATTAGTTTGCTCAAAATAATAATAATAATGCATGCCCCAGCGCTTCCCACCGAAGATTCCGTCAGAAGCCAGCGAAAACTGACAGCTAGCTTCTTAAATATCCCTCCCCAGCTCTCCTGACCAATGAGGAGCGGAGGGGGAGGAGTCCCAGCCAGTCAGCCGCCGAGCGACCAATCACCGCCCCCGGCGGTGGAATGATGCGGCTGACGTCACAGAGCCGAAAGCGGAACTCCGGATGGAACGCACGCCAGAGCGTGCATCCTACTGCAGGGGGAGCGCCGGCGACACGCCATTAACCAGGTAACTAGTATGGAGTCAGCCACAGCAGCGCCTTGCGCTATGCATAAAAATAATTAGTAGTGTCTGGGTGCATTGCGGCCCGCACTAACCTTCACCATGGCCAGAAATGGTGTCCTTCTCCAGCCAGCGCCATTTAGTTGCTGGCAGGGAACCTCAGCAGGAGAGGCTCAACCTGCTGGCATGGTAGGAAGCAGGATCTCTGCAACATGTAATAACTTCTAATCCTCTTGCACCGGTCCAGGGGTGAGGTGATTACGAGGACAAAAGACTGGGGAGGGACGCTCTAGGGATTCAATTTATTCACTATTGGTCCTATGGGGTGAAGTGGGCGGGACTTAACCCTATCGTGCTGCCATGGAGACATATGGAAACAGTCATTTCAGCTTCTCATAACACCCATAGTCCAACTGTCCCACTTTTGCAGGGACAGTCACTCTTTGGGAAACCTGTCACTATGTCTTCCTCATTTGTCCCTCTTTTAGCACTCTTGTACAGATCTATATAAGTATATGTTTTTTTTTTTTACTGAAATAATGTTTCTAATATATTTTAAATGTTATTTATATTATTTAATTCATTATATTTCTTATTTTCAAACATTAATATAAAGGAAAATGATCCATGATAGAAAGAACAAGTGTGGTTTGAATTATAAAACATTTTTCCTATGAAATCTTTATAGCAGGGGTCAGGAACCTTTTGGGCTACGAGAGCCATAAACTCCACATATTTTAATATGTAATTTCATGAGAGCCATATAATATGTTTCAAACTGGGACAGTGCGCATGCACAGCAGAGGGCTCAAGTCCCTGTTGCCATGGTGATGTGTACACAGTTGATCCTCTGGACACCGGAACTGTCAGACACGTCCTCAGCTTCTCTTGGGTTTCAGCAATCTCCCCAAGAGCCAGACAGGTGAAATACTGACTAACAGCTTGTACAATTAGCTAGCTGACTAGGGATTGATGCAATTTGTAGGACAAGATACCCCACTTTGGCCCAATAGGCTGCCTATCAAGTGGCAGGCAGCCTATTGGGCCAATCAAGGTGCGGGGATCTCGTCCTACAAAGTCACTGGAGTCCAGAGTGGGACAATTGTTAGTTTTAGGGGGAGCGCGAGTAAGTTAGTAGTGCATGCTACAGCAGTAGCGTGCCTACTTTGAAAATGTTACTAGCACTGCCACACTAAGCTGTGCTGCTTGAGCAGTGTAGTTTAGTGAATCAACCTCTACTGATTTGTCTGTGAGACAGATGTAACCATCAAAAGAGCCACATCTGGCTCCCGAGCCATAGGTTCCCTACCCCTACTTTATAGTATGTGTGACAAGGGGTGTGTCTGGGGAGTGATTAGGGGTGTGTCAAGGGCATAGCTCAAGTGTGCCTCTTTCTGATTTCAAAATGTTGGGAGGTATGATAACACCCTGAGGCAGGGTCATAGCTCCCAACCAGGGCTGTGGAGTCGGTACTAAAATCTTCTGACTCCGACTCCTCAGTTTATGAAACCATGACTCCCGACTCCAACTCCAGATACCCAAAATGGCGCCAACTCTGACTCTCCGACTCCTTAGTCTAATACTTAAAGGAATACTATTGATACCCAAGTGTTCTAAAATGACAGTGTGCAAATAATGTCTAAGTAGCTGTGTAAACATTTTCCTACTTTTCATGTTAAATATCAGAGGCAAAAGCTGTTTTTTTTAGGGTAGGATTTAGCTATATTGGGACAAATCAATTGCAGAAGGGGTGTCTGCTTCAATGCACAGCCAGAGTTGCATATCAGACTACAGAAAGCAAATATCAAACATATCAAACTCTGAAAGCAAAAACAGTATGAAAAGCTGTGACAATTAGTTACATTTCCTCTGCTATCTTCAGACACTTCAGTCAGAAGCACAGGCCACAGAAGCTGCAGCTGTTCTCTCTGTCACATGCAGAGTTACACATAGAGTTAACTGATCAAGTGTGAGGGGAATTTCCCCTCTCCTCATGGCTCAGTCAGCCTTCAGTTTTGGCATCAGTAAAGTTTGAAAGTATTTTGGTAACAGTAAACAATGAAGTTGCTACTAAAATGTATACACCAGTACTTAGTAGCACTTCCCAAACAATTCCTGTGTCAATTGAAAAAAATATGTGAATCGATAGTATTCCTTTAACAGGGCTGTGTATTTTGTACAAAAATCACCCGACTCCAACTCCTCAGTTTATGAAATCAACGACTCCAACTCCGACTCCGGGTGCCTAAAATTACCTCGAATCCGACTTCACAGCCCTGCTTCCAACTGTACCTTTTTCAGAGGACTGTCCCTCTTTGTGAACTAAATCCCTCAGTCCCCCTTTCCTTGTTATTTGTCCCTCCTTTCAGGACTCCTGTACAGAGCTACCGTATGTAAATATATGTATTTCTTTACTGAAAAATGTGTTTAAAGCGGACCTGAACATAGAACTTCCTCTCTGCTCTAAAACATATGCAACAGCATAATACCCTTTAAAAAAAATAAAATTCCTTGTTACAGCTGATACAAATCCTGTAATAACTATGTCTACAGTGTGTCTAGTTCCTGCTTTCATGGAAGCAGACATAGGGTAGACATCCTGTGTTTACAACTTAGCTGTCCTTCCATGGCAGAAGAGATTTCTGAGCTGACACAGCTAAGAGATCAAATTACAGTGGTGATTAGTCACAGATGAGGGGGGAATTAGACAGGCTTAGGGCCCATTTCCACTAGGAGCGGTGCGATGCGGGTACATAGCCGCATCGCACCGCGTGTATGCTGAAACGCATGCATGGCAATGGAAGAGATTCCACTGCGTGCATGCTGTGCGGAGCGATCCGATAATCTGTAGCATGCTGAAGATTCTCGCACGGCCACATCCGCCCGCAGCCGTGTCCCATCTCCTCAATTGACTTCCGCATCGGGAGATGCGGAAGTGATGTGATGCGGCTAGGCAGGGGCGTAACAATAGACCCTGCAAGGGATGCAGCTGCAGTGGGGCCCAGAAGCCACAGGGGGCCCCGTCCTGAGAGACTGATAACTAAGAGCGAGAGAAAAAAACGTTCTGCTCTCTGCACATTTGTTCTAATGACTGCATCTGCTCAGCCACTGATAAAGAATCATAAAAAGTTTTGCAGACAAAGATTTGTAGACAGTACCTATTCAGCGTTCAGTAGGGTCTTGTGTACAGAGCTGTGTGCTGGCGCAAGGGGGTCCCATCCAAAGTTTTGCAGGGGGGCCCAGTGATTTCCAGTTACGCCACTGCGGCTAGGTAGCCGCATTCGCATTACTAAGTAGTGGAAACAGGCCCTAAACTCTCTAAATACGTACAGGGTGCCTTTCTCTTTGTTTTCCTTCTGTCCTGTGCAAGAGTTCAGGTCCACTTTAACAGACTCTAAATGTTGTTGCTATCATTTACACTGATATATTTCTTCCTTTCAAACATTAAAGGGAATCCAAGCGTATGTATGTACCTGTCGCCGGTGAGTTGGGCGCCGGGAGATCCAAATGACTCCCCAGCCACATTATATACTATAATTGCCGCAACTCGGAGGGAGATGTAATTTGGGATCTGGCAATCGCCGGAGCCCCGCGCAGCATTACATTGTTGCTATGGGGCCCCTGACTGTGTGAAACCTTCTTCCTGAGCCGATGCTTGGGTTCATAAAAGATATATTTACCTAAACAAAGGGAAGTCTCAGGATTCTATTGAGCCTTCCCTCCACCTGCTACAAGCGCGGCCGTGCATGCGCAGTAGCACAGAGCAATTCGTACATGAGCAGCTTACAGCGCGGGTATGCTTGTGTGGCTACTGCACATGCGCTGGCATGCTGAGGAAGAAAAGGTGCATGGTCCAGATATAATTGGCAACAATGCCTTGTTGCTAATCTTCCGGGGGGCCGTGCTCAGCGAGGGGGGACATTAGAGCATTCCTCTACTGAGGTAAGTATCT
>NC_090647.1:40832311-40927311 GCF_040937935.1 Hyperolius riggenbachi | reverse complement strand
AGCTAGTCTGCTGGGGGCTGGAGGAAGCCCCGGGTAAGTAGATCCTTTTTATTTTTTAAAATTTTGCTCGGACCTTCCCTTTAAAGTGTGCCTGAGATAAAGCGTATAGATTTATACTTACCTGGGGCTTCCTCCAGTCTTGTCCATCTGCTTGATTGCTGTCCTCGTGGGCCACTCATTTTTCCCTTAGTGCAGCCCACTATGCTCCCCAACTGGCCCAGTCACATTATGGGAGAGCATTTAAGGGGGTCAATTGTAAGTTTCCCTTCTCCTTTAATTTTCTCTAAAGAGTAGCAACATGGGGGTCTCAAAACAACTCTCAAATGACCTAAAGACAAAGATTGTTAACCATGATGGTTTAAGGGAAGGATACAGAAAGCCGTCTGAAAGGAAATAAATATGGAAGCCTCTATATTCTTCTCAATTCAGTTGTCCTTTAAAGTGGACCTGACCTCTTGCACAGGACACAAGGAAAACATAGCAGAAATGTACCCTGTATGTATTTAAATAGTGTAGTCTGTGTAATTCCCCCTCATTTGTGTCTAATCACTAGTTTCAATTTGATCTCCCTCCTGTGTCACATGACGGCAGATAAGGACATTTGAAAGCACAGAATGATAACAATATGTCTGCTTCCAGGAGTCAGGAAGTAGAAACAGTGCAGATTTATTTTAAGATTTGTATCAGCTGTAACAAAGAAATGTTTTTGTTTAAAGGTTATTATGCTGTTGTGTATCTTTTAGAGCAGAGAGAAAGTTCTGAGTTCAGGTCCACTTTAACAGCCACTCTACAGTTTAGTTAAAACACATCACTGGTGTACATAAAAAAAACAAAAACAAAAAAAACAGAGGTACGCTAATACTTTAAAGCTAGTGTCCCAACACATTGTCTGTTTAATAAGATTCACTGGAACCCCCTACCAGCTGGGATCCGGTGCATAAATCTGCCCCCTTGCAGAAAATGGCCCTGGCCTTTTCTTTATCAGATATACGTAGAAAAGGTAGAGGTCTTCTTCTGCAAGGTGGCAGGGCTACCCAATGGAAACTGTCTGACATGGGGCTCCGGTGAATCTTATTATACAGAGAACATGCTGGGGCATTCACACTGACAATGACAGGCCAGGATGGCTGACTGAGTAAAGGGTCAGCTTTATGGCCACAAGCTTTTTGTTCCCAAAGCAGATGCCATCTTAATATAGCTTTAAAATCACTAAGCTTTGGCAGTGATGAGATGTCTTTTATGTTACCTACTTTCAATCAACAAGATTGTGATATGCAAATGAGAGGAGTCAGTCGGTGGAATGCTAAACTGCTGAGTTTGAGGATTTTTGTACTGACTTCACAGCCCTGGTTTTTACTGGAGCCAATGGTATTGTGGGCGGGACTATTGTTCCGTCATTGGGGCCAATTGCTGCATTCGCTGAGTAGCAGTGATCTTTTGTTGTTTAAGGAATGATGCCCACTGACACCTGATAGGTCACTGCTACTCAGCGAGTGCAGTGATTAATCCCAATGACGGAGCCATGGTCCTGCCCGTGAAACCATCGGCTCCAGTAAAAACACAGTAATTTAAGTTACCATACTTCTTACTTATAGCCTGCTAAAGCTGCACTGGGGGACACAGCACAGCATGGAGCTGGGAGACAGCAGGGGACAGAGGGAATCCAGGACACTAAAGGTACAAGGGGGACACAGGGGCACATAAGAGGTACAAAGGGGACACGAGGGACATAATAATTGGGGTAAGCAGATCCACAAGATGCCCCTGCACAATGGATGCACCAGGTTTAATATATTTTTATTTTCCTGTTTTTTGTCCACTTAACCTAGGAGTGTTTTATGGTCAGGAGTGTACTATAGTCCGAAAAATTCAAAACTGGGACCAAGTCGCTGGCCATCCTCAATGTTTAGTGGCCAACTCCCTTCCTCTCTCCCTATACAGTTCCCTGGTGAATAGTTGTCCTCCCTCCCCTATACAGTGCCCTGGTTTCTACTGGCTTTCCCTCCCCTATACAGTTCCTAATGTTTATTGGTCCTCCCTCCTCTATACAGTTCCCTGGTGTCTATTGGCCCCGCTCCCTCCCCATACAGTTCCCTGGTGAACAGTTGTCCTCCCTCCACAATACAGTTCCCAGATGTCTAGTGCCCCCCTCCCTCCTCTGTACAGTTCCCTGGTGTCTTGCGGCCCCCTTCCTCCCTCAATAGAGTTCCCTGGTGTCTAGTGGTCTTCCCTCCCCTATACAGTTCCCTGGTGCCTAGTGATCCCTCTCCCTTCACAAATCTAATGCAAAGTGGGGCCAAATTTGATGGCACTGCAGGCCAGAGTTTGACCTGTATGATCTGCATAATCAAAAACAGCAGACAAAGCTCTAGAAAGAAAGTGTTTTTGAGTGGAGTTGTAACCACTCTTCTGTTTCTATTCCAGGTTGTTCTTCGACTATGGATCTGCCCTGGTTTGTATGAATTCCGTGGCGTGTGGCATAGGGGCTAACACCTTTTTCCGGAGATCCCTGAAGATCAGGAGTGGCACCTTCCTGCGTGCCTTGCCGGCAGTTGTGATCCCCACCGTATTCGTCGGTATCTATCATGAAATGCTGATTACCCACCCACTTATTCAAGGTTGGTGACGCCGATAATAAAACTAGACCTGTGGGCTCTAGTGTAAAACTACTGAGTGCTATAATGAATCTGAAGGTAGTCACATGATTGGTTAAGCAGCTGCTGGATACCCTGAGGAGGGTGGAGAGGGACACCTTCAGGGCATCAAAGGGGGATCGGGCTGTATGGGCCCTGAGTGAATCTGGGGCTCGACAAACCGTGCCACACATCATGAAAAAGGATTTCAACAAGGACTCCATGATTGCCTAACAAGGATATCACATCTGTGCGTCGGTGTGGACAGATGCCTATGCCTGTTTAGTAGGTGGGACTTATTTATATGGCTGTAGGTATAGACTTATGTTGTGGGTGGGGCTTATCTGCTTGGATTACCCTGTCCTGCTGTTAGGCTTTATCCCTTGTGCACAAGCAGCTTTGTGCTTCTGCACATACCGTACTCATGCCTCTATAGCATACTTACCTCAGGAAGGGGGTGCCTCAGGATCCTAATGATGCTTCTCTTGTCCTCCTGTGTACCCTCGGCGATCGAGCGCTGGCTCCCCTGAAAATTCCCCCGACAAGCACTGCGTAGGCGCGTCAGTATTTACCTTCAGGGGTCCAGCGCAGGCGCAGTAGCGGCTTTCCGCTCGGCCGGAAATATCTGAGCACGATTGGGCAATCGCCTATGCAGTTGAGAGGACCCGATCGTGCACGGCTATTTCCACCTGAGCCGAACGGACAGCCGCTACTGCGCCTGCGCCGGATTGTGGTAGGTAAATATTTACCTCCCCCGGTGTTGGGGGTCTGCCAGCTTTGGTTCCCTTCTGGTGAGGAGGATGGAGGTAGCTTCAGGGGGGGCCAGAGGTTTCCCCCTCCCAAGGTAAGTACCCCCAGGGCCTGTTTTTTTTTTCTCGTTTAATCAAGTTTATCGATCAAGAAAAAAAAGGAGAAATGACAAGTTACAGATAAAGGTAACAATCAAAACTGATGAACTAGAAGAGTAACAAAAATACAGGTAACTTTTCTGTAGACAAATAATACAAGGAGAAACAGCAACTGATCAGGTAGTCATTGAACTTTACACCCTTAAGGGCCCTTTCACACCAGAGGACTTTTTCGGCGTTTTAACGCCACAGCCGAAGTTGGTGTTTTCTAAGGTAAAATGAAAGTCCATAGATTTTCATTTTACCTTTCACATCTAACGCCGCGTTTTGGAGCGTTTCGTTTCAACGCTCCAAGGAGCTTTTTTAGGGCTGACCGCAGCGTTTCTCTTTACAATGGATAGTAATGTGTTGGCGTTAAAACGCCTTGAAAACGCCTGCAGCCAAAACGCAGCGTTTTAGCCTTTTAGGGCTCTTTCACACTACAGGCAGCGGTAAAAGGCTAAAACGCTGCATTTTGGCTGCAGGCGTTTTGAAGGCGTTTTAACGCCAATACATTACAATCGTAATGAGAAATGCCGCGGTAGGCCCAGAAAAAGCTCCTGGGAGCGTTGAAACGCAACGCTCCAAAACGCAGTGTTAGATGTGAAAGGTGAAATGAAAGTCTATGGACTTTCATTTTACCTTGGAAAACGATAACTTTGGCCGTGGCGTTAAAATGCCGAAAAAGCCCTCTAGTGGGAAAGTTTCTCCATGACGATCCAGCACAGCTCTTTTATTTAGAAGATTATTTTATTGGATCATAAAAATACAAACATTAAAGCTGCATAGTGGCTACGGTCCACCGTTTCGGACCATCACAGTCCTTGTTCACGCCACAGAGCCAAATGAACAACTGCAGACATGCCTTTTTATATAGTCAAAGCTCCAACAGGGCAACCAATCAGAGGAACCTATGCAAATGACTGGACCTGATGGGGAACTACAGGGCTTGTCCACAAAGGGTACCGCCCTCCCACTCCATTGGTCAAACATTTTGAAATGCATGATGTCACAGCAGGAACATAAACATATAAATAGAAACATTTCTAACTCTGATCTATGGCACCCGTTGAACATCTAAAAAGATCCTGGGAGGAATCCAGGGCATCCTGATGCAGAGGGCATGGGTTTGGATGTGTCATATACAGTGTAAAACTGTAAACGAACGAACACCGAGCGCTGCCCGCCGTCGCCATGGCAACCACCGTCACATGACAACCAATGCGAAAGGACGTACGCAATGACGCCTCTACTGGCGTCCTATTGCCACCGCGATGCGGAAAAACAGACGCGTAGTACGTGTATAAAAATACGGAACAGACACAGACAAAAATACGCATGCCCAATGCTATCAATAGGTGACCTGGACTCAACCAATAAAATAACACCCCTAGTTCAATAATGCATAATAAAAAAGTGCAAAAGAACCTACGATACAAAAGTGACAATGAGAAGGGGAGCTTCGACTATATAAAGAGCATGTCTGCAGTTGTTCATTTGGCTGTGTGGCGTGAACAAGGACTGTGATGGTCCGAAACGGTGGACCGTAGCCACTATGCAGCTTTAATGCTTGTATTTTTATGATCCAATAAAATAATCTTCTGATTAAAAGAGCTGTGCTGGATCGTCTTGGAGAAACTGTTTGCTATACCCTGTGGGTACAGGGGTGGATCCGCTGCACGCCTATTCCCCGACATCGCTAGTGTGCGGTCTTACACATCTTTGTGGCTGTTGACTCTAGTGTGAAAGGGCCCTTACCACTGCCTGTAGTGTGAAAGAGTCCTAAGTGCCCATCCCTGACAAAGAGCAGTCAGCCAGGTGCTTAGAACAAATTATGTTGGATTGTAAATGGGTAGAATCTGTAATTTGCTTTGAGGGAAAAAGTAGAGTGGAATACTCTCCATCTAATTTCCATGGCAAAAACAAAGATCGGATTCGACCTGTGGAATGTACATATCATGAATCGGTGGGACACTTTCGGTAAGCAATGACATCCCTTACATATCAGCAACCAGCAAATGAACATACAAAGAAAAGAAAAAATGAATAACCAAATTAAGTCAGGCCAGTAGATTGAAGAGATGAGAGCGGCTGGGCACATCCAGTAAAAAACGCCTTTTATTTGAACATGTTAAAATCACTAACACAAGCACAGCATCAGTCCACCAGGTTAGAGAGGGACAAACATGTGAAGATGTCAACAGCCGTTTCGCACTCAACTATTGAGCGCTTCCTCAGGACAACAGAGCCCCCCCACAATCACCCCTTAAATAGTGTACTCACTCAAAAATCAAACCATGTGGGAGGACGCCAAGAGCCAGCACACCATGCGAACGCCACACCAACACTTCCTGTACGCCATCTGCGCTCCAAGAGGCGGAAGCGGCGTCCCCCGGAAGTGGTCACCAAAAGCCTAGGACCAATCAGGACTAAGATCCTCCGTATACCCAAAATCGGCCCCCATTGGAGGTGAGTCCCGCCCTATGTTCCACCCGCCCACCCACTACAGATCCCGAGTACCATATGTACTCTATGCAGAGATCTGCGCCTGTCAACTCCCTGAGTGCACGGGAGGCGTTACAACATGGTTCCGCCCACTGCACATCACGGAAGTAAAAGGCGTCCACAGTTACTGTTGCTACCAACAGGCTGCCACAGCATACACTGTCTATACACTAACTTTTAAGCAAAACACCGATCATCACCACAATTGGGATACAATAGGTGTCAGGCGTGGGGGGCAGGGAATGTGGGGGATATACAAAAGCTATACTTATAGTAAAGAGACCCAGAACAGCGGTACCTGACCGATCACGTCTTCTGGTGCGCTGACGCTGGCCTCCCCCCATACACAAACGATGATTCCTAAAAATAATAAAACACAAAGGGTGAAAAACAGGAATGTAATTAAAGATACAATATCCCAATATTAAAAATATTGATATTAAAAAGCAGCTTATCAAATTACAAAAACACTGAAAGGTCATTCCTCTCATTCAGTCCCAAAGGGCCTACAGCTTCAAAATAAGAAATCCAAAAGCTCTCCCTACGTTGCAATTTTTTGACCCAATCACCTCCCCTGCTATCTCTGGATACTACCTCCAGCCCAAAAAACCTTAGCTTTGAGGAGTCCCCCCCCATGCACCAGATTCATGTGGTCCATCACCCTTGGGCAGCCCTTGGCACGGGGGTTTCCCAGAGATCTACAATGTTCCTGGTATCTATCTCTGCATAGAGTACATATGGTACTCGGGATCTGTAGTGGGTGGGCGGGTGGAACATAGGGCGGGACTCACCTCCAATGGGGGCCGATTTTGGGTATACGGAGGATCTTAGTCCTGATTGGTCCTAGGCTTTTGGTGACCACTTCCGGGGGACGCCGCTTCCGCCTCTTGGAGCGCAGATGGCGTACAGGAAGTGTTGGTGTGGCGTTCGCATGGTGTGCTGGCTCTTGGCGTCCTCCCACATGGTTTGATTTTTGAGTGAGTACACTATTTAAGGGGTGATTGTGGGGGGGCTCTGTTGTCCTGAGGAAGCGCTCAATAGTTGAGTGCGAAACGGCTGTTGACATCTTCACATGTTTGTCCCTCTCTAACCTGGTGGACTGATGCTGTGCTTGTGTTAGTGATTTTAACATGTTCAAATAAAAGGC
Organism: Hyperolius riggenbachi; assembly: GCF_040937935.1. Lineage (NCBI taxonomy): Eukaryota > Metazoa > Chordata > Amphibia > Anura > Hyperoliidae > Hyperolius > Hyperolius riggenbachi. The sequence goes on along the minus strand of NC_090647.1, from coordinate 40,920,139 downwards.
GTTTTTTACTGGATGTGCCCAGCCGCTCTCATCTCTTCAATCTACTGGTCTGGTGCAACTATTTTGGAGTTTGGAGCACTCCAGGGAAGCCTGATGTGGTTGGTCCTGTGCACCTTTTCTTCATAAGATTGCAAATTAAGTCAGGCGCCTGGTTTGCCTGGAGGGGCTGTTTTTTTTTCATTACAGGTTCTCTTCAATTACAGTCTGTTCTACTGTGTAGTTCTTCTCAACTAACTTTGCACATAGGCTTTAGACTGGATAACGATAAACCTTTTGAAAGTAACACAGAGACACCCGGAGCCTGGATGGTGTGATACGTTCTGGCTAGCAGACAGAAATTCAATCACAGGTGGTTGTAATCACAAGGTTGGGGTTGCACGATTGGACAACCATCCAATGAAGGATTTTGGAGAATAACCATCTCGACACAGGCACAGGAATACTCCTGTATGTCGGTCGCTCTCTCTGAAAAAAAAAACAAAAAAAACAGGGCCCGATGAGCTATGGGAGGTCAACCCCAGAAGGAGGGGTGTGAACACAAACTGGGTAAAAGGTGCCCAGGTGAATAACATTTTTAAAATCTAAAACCATAAAATACAGTCTAGAGGTGCCTTACCTCAATAATGATACAAATGTGGTACAGAGAACTTTAATTACCACTAACTAACGCGTTTCGTGAGCTCAAATTTCCAACTTCATCAGGCTTTTATGCCAAAGTGAACATGTTTTTATATTGAGTATATTCTGTACTGATTTATAGGCACTTAAAGGGCCACTACAGCGAAATATAGGCTACTGGGATAATCCTGGTACAGTGTTCTCCTCAGAATTTTTTTCCAGCCGGGTGGCATGAAATAGTAGCCGGGTGGCATGAGAAAGTAGCCGGGTGGGGCGAGATGAGAATGCAGGGCCGGTGCTTCTGTGAGCAATTATGCTTACAGAATGGGAGGAGGTGAGCCGATGACAGCCGGGTGCTCATCAGCACCCGGCTAAAAGAACCTGGGGAGAACACTGCTGGTAGCATGTTTGTAATAGTGAGAGCAACACATATTAGGTAGTGTATCTAGATACAAAGATCGGCATGATGGGATAATTTATAGTGCCTCTTACAGATCCTGGCCACCACTTACAGAAATGCGATGTCCTTTTCTGTTCAGCTATAACAGCTATTTCTCTCTGTATGTGAGATAAAAGCCTGTTCTGGCTGTCTCAGTCAGTAGCAAGCAGGGCTGTGGAGTCAGAGCAATTTTTGGGTTCTCAGTCAGGAAAAAATGCACAGACTCCTAATGAATTTAAACTATAATTAAAATAGAAAATATGATAAAATGTTCTATTTCTCAGATAATAGTCATCATAAATAATGTATATATACAGTAATAGCTATGCTTAGTTCACAAAAATGAAATAAACCAATCAAAATTAGTTACTTGTGCTGCTTCAATAAAGCAGTCCCCGTATTTTTTAAGTCAGATATACACATCTGATTTTGACTGTATATATGATGTGTACACAGGAATCTCTTATATATACAAAATAACATCTATGCTGTAAGAATAAAGCCTGATGTGTAGCCGTGTCACTAATAGAGATGGTCAATGAGATGGAAATAATTCTGCATTGATGCTGATTTATGCAAATGTATGCACTCCCTTTGCTGATGAAATCAAATAATTTGATATGTTGTTAAAATTTGGTTTGTTGACTACGAATTAAAGGGTACCTGAGACGGATGAAAAGAAAAGTGTTATACATACCTGGGGCTTCTTCCAGCCCCCTTAAGGCTAATCAGTCCCTTGCTGTCCTCCTCCGCCACCTGGATCTTCTGCTATGAGTTCAGCCAGTCAGAGCAGTCTGGCTCCCACAGCCAGGAACATTCTGCACCTGCGCAATAGTGCTGCGCAGGTGTAGTACGCTCCCGGAGGCGGAGTGTGTGCATGCGTACTACGCCAGACTGGCTCAAGTACCTGGACTCATAGCAGAAGATCCGGAGGTGGCGGAGGAGGACAGCGAGGGACTGATTAGCCTGAAGGGGGCTGGAGGAAGCCCCAGGTATGTATAAAACTTTAATTTCATCTGTCTCCGGTTTACTTTGTTACACAGTAGTACTATACTCTACATATGTACTCCCCAAAGAGCTGCAGGGAATCCCCTGACAATGTTGTGCACATTGAACACAGAGGTGTTGCCTATCACCTATAAACCTGGTTCAGATTGTGCATGAAGAATGTGTAATAGAGGAAGAATCGCCTCATTCTCCTGCAGAGTACATGCACATCACTCTTACATGTACCCACAGTCACATTGCCTAGGGCCTGATCCATGTTCAGATTGTGCATGAAGAATGTGTAATAGAGGAAGAATCTCCTCATTCCCCTGCAGAGTACCAGCACAAGTAACTAATTTTGATTGGTTTATTTCATTTTTGTGGACTGAACACAGCTATTACTGTATATATACTGTATATATACATTATTTTTAATGACTATTATCTGAGAAATAGAACATTTTATCATATTTTCTATTTTAATTGCAGTTACAATTTCATTAGGAGTCGGAGTCGGTGCATTTTTTCCCGACTCCGACTCCAGGCACCCAAAATTGCTCCGACTCCACGACTCCGACTCCACAGCCCTGCCTCTTCCCACTGTGGACACTGACAGTAGTAAAAGCGTGCCAAAGGCTCAAGCCTTTCTTTCACCATCCATACAAAAAAAAAAAAAAAAATGTTTTATGAAGTGGTAACTATACTGCAAAAATCAAAATTTGTAAAACCACTGTAATGTGTTCACTAAACTTACATCTTTATGTACCTGCCATACTATCTTATTTATAAGGATACATGTAGTATAAATGATATACTATACCTTGGTCCCCTGTCCCAGAGTTAAAATACATAAACTATTGACCGTGAATTCTGCCAGGAAAACTTTTATGGCTGTAATTTGCTTATCAGTGATGGTTACTATATTCCCGACAAGACAGAAGCTGTCACTTCCATGCCTAGAAATTAACTCTTTCAGGCAGCAAAATAAAACAAGTAAAATAGCCTGGTTATTAATATGATTTGCACTGTACCTACACCTGTTTATCTCATCATGTCACAAGTCGCCTCGGGTACACTATTTATGAAACCTGCCGGTGTTTTATCTCTTTTGCTTATAGGTTCAGTATTTGTGAATATTACGAAGGCTTACACGTTTGCTGTATTTTTTTTGTATTTTTCCGCAGGGACTTTGACGTGCCCCGTGTGTGCTGTGATGAGGAGTGCCTATGTTGGCGTTCTTATGGGGGGCTTGGCACCAGCTTTTCTGGCTGGGTACATCCATTTAACAGTTGCACCTCAGTAAGTATTGCTAACTGACAAATTTGGCCTCAATTCACTAAGATCATGCTGTAGATTATTAGGCAAGAGAAAACTTACCACCACACATCGATCTTTATTAGCATTATTAAATTGGATCCGAGATGAAAAACTAACTATAACAAGTAACTTGTCTATATATCTTATCTAAAGTTTAGATAGTTTACACAGCAAATCTAGCTGCAAACAGCTTCAACAGTATATGATTATTTATTCATGTGATACAATGACAGCAGCCATGTTGTTTGTAAACATTACACACAGGCAGGCTTATCTGTATCTTGCGCCATCAGCCTAATCCCCTCTCCTCCTGCCCTCTGCCTATGAAATCAATGGCTAATAATACCTCCTCCTCCCCCTGCCCAGACTGACCTCCCATGAGCCCTTGCTACTGCCAAGGCTCTCTGAAAACCTGTTGGCGTGGTTTATTTAGTTTATAGGGAATAAGAGTATTAAAACAAAAACAAAAAAGTATTTGGCTTGAGGAATGCTCTATAAACAATAGGAAAGGAACACAATTATGCAATGAGGAATAGTTCACCTCGGATCCACTTTAAGGTGTAGAGATAAGTTTTCACAGTGAGAGAGTTATCTTATCACTTCAGTCCTTGGTGCTTTTGCAGGAAGAATCCGGTAGATGCCTTTGATTGATAAATTCCCTCATGTCCGATTCTCCGCTCGATGTCTCATAGAGGTGAATGGGAAAAACATAAGAAAAAAAAAAGCAGAAGATAAGAGAAACGAGCGAAGAATTGACCGCAAAATACCTATTGTGTGTTCCCAGCATAAGTTGCCTCCTATGTAGTTATTTTCACATGCAGTTAACCACTTAAAGGACAACTGTAACAAGAGGGATATGGAGGCTACCATATTTATTTCCTTTTAAACAATTGCCTGGCAGCCCTGCCGGTCTATTTGGCTGCAGTAGTGTCTGACTCAGACCAGAAACAAGTATGCAGCTAATCTCGTCAGAGCTGACAATGTCAGAAACAGCTGATATGCTGCATGCTTGTTCAGGGTCTATAGCTAGAGGCAGAGGATCAGCAGGACTGCCAGGCAACTGGTATTGTTTAAAAGAAAATAAATATGGCCGTCTCCACATCCCTCTCTTTACAGTTGTCCTTTAAGTACCAGCGGTCTCTGCCCCCTTAAGGGCCAGAGACCGCTTGTACAAGAATGACGGAATCCTGATAAATCGCCGCGCATACCGCCGCAACTGCTGTCATCGCCGCACGCCGGGATTCTCCTGACATAGACTCTGCCATCTCTATGACGGCAGAGTCATGTGAGCCGGTCAGGAGTCGCTTTCATTGGCTCCTGACCGTGTCTATCAATGTAAGCCAATGGGAGTGGCTTACATTGATAGACGTGGCTAGGAGCCAATGAAATTGGCTCCTGACCGGCTCACATGACTCTGCCGTCATAGAGACAAGCAGAGCATGTGAGCTGCGGCGAGAAACGTCGGGTTTGAGCGGCGCGATGGGCGGGGAGCAACGGAAACAGCGAATGGTGATTGAAATCTACGCCCTGCCAGCCAGAAGCCCAAAACAGGGCGTAGATTTCAACCACCGCGTCCTAAAGTAGTTAATTAACAGCCTGTCTTTAACATTAGAATTCTGGAGTTATTTTAAAGGGGCACTACAGCGGAAAACTAAAATTTAAAATGTGTGCAAACATATAGAAATAAGAAGTACATTTTTTCCAGAGTAAAATGAGCCTAAAGGCCCATACACACTTTGGATTTTTCCGAACGACGGGTCGTTTGAACGTCCCGTCGTTCAGTCGTCCACCCGCTAAATCGGGCGTGTGTACAGACTGTCGTTCGGGTGATAAGACTGACCAGTCTTATCACCCGAACGACAGTCTGTACACACGCCTGATTTAGCGTGCGGACGACTGAACGACTGAACGACGGGCCGTTCAAACGACCCGTCGTTCGGAAAAATCCGACGTGTGTATGGGCCTATAAATGACTTTTCTCCTATGTTGCTGTCACTTACAGTAGGTAGTAGAAATCTCACAGAAGTGACAGGTTTTGGACTAGTCCATCTCTTCATAGGGGATTCTCAGCAAGGCTTTTATCCTATATGAAGTTAGGCCTAGTGCACACCGAGCGGTTTTTGGAGCGATCCGCCGGCCGCATCCGCCTGGAAAAACGCTTGGCTAATGTATTGCAATGGGATGGTGCACACCGGCGGTTTGAGGTTTTTGCCAAGCCGCAAACGCGCCTCCTGCTGCGCGTTTGCGGATTTCGGAAGCGTTCCGTCCTCAATGTAAAGTATAGGAAAACGCAAACCGCTCTGAAAAACGTTACTGCCAGGCATTTTTGTTACAGAAGCTGTTCAGTAACAGCTTTTACTGTAACAATATGTGTAATCTGCTACACAAAAACGCACCCAAAACCGCTAGGCATGTTTAGAAAACCTCTCTAAACATACCTAGAATCGCTCTGAAATCACCTCCCAAAACCGCTAGCGTATTGCGGATCTGCTAGCGGTTTTGGTGTGCACTGGGCCTTATTCCCTAAAAAGGATTTAAACAATGATGCTGGCCAGCTTCCCTGCTCGCTACAGTTTTTTGGCAGTTGGACAGAGCAACTGCCAGTCACTAAGTGCGTTTGAAAACAAATATATACCTGAGAATCCCCTATAAAGAGATGGACTAGTCCAAAACCTGTCACTTCTGTCAGATTTCTACTACCTACTGTAAGTGACAGCAACATAGGAGAAAAGTCATTTATGGCTCATTTTACTCTGGAAAAAATGTACTTCTTACTTGTATATGTTTGCACATATTTTAAATTTTACAGTTTTTCGCTGTAGTGCCCCTTTAAGGATTGAAGAGTTCACTTTAGAGATCTCACCTTAAAGGACACCCGAAGCGAAAATAAACTAATGAAATAAATGATTGTATCTATCTTCCTTCTCCTGAAAATGACTTTTTAAGACATTCCACAGTTTTATTTTATGTTTAAATCTACTTTTTAAGTTTTAACAGTTTTATTGTTTTTGCTCAATTACACATTCATTGAAGTATGCCGGAGCTAAAATCTATGAACTATTGATCCTTTTTATCTCTTTCCTGCTCTCAGAAGCCATTTTCTGCTAGAAAGTGTTTTATAGTTGGAATTTCTTATCAGTGAGGGTCACACTGTAGTCACTTCCTCTCTGAGTCAGGACTGAGTCAGCCACGTACATACCTGATATTTAACTCTTTCAGGCAGAGAAAGAAAAAAAGGAACACAGCATAGTTATTAGTGTGCTAGGCACTGTACATACCCATGTCTATCTCATCATGTCACACGTCAATTCGGGTATGCTTTAAAGTGGCAAGTTACTTACCTGGGGCTTCTTCCAGCCCCCTGAAGGCCTTCTGGTCCCTTGCCGTCATTCCACGCTGTCCTGTTTCCACTTTTCCCCTCTGAAAGCTGGCTGTCTTGGCGAGTCTCCAGGCTACTGCGCATGGATTGGTGCACACCTCCTTGATTGCGTTCCCATGACCGGGAGCATTCTGCGCATGCGTAGTACCATGTTTTACTTTCTCTGAGAGCGTGACGGAGGAGGCGCGTAACACAGGGCTGCACATGCAGCATGCGAAGGGGAAAGTGGAGGTACAGAGCAGCGCTAAATGACGGTGAGGGGTTCCGTTCACGTTCAAGTTCCCTGTAAATAGTTTACACATTACAAAATAGGTACTCTTAACTGGCTGCTCCTGAATGTGTTTTCAGCCCTTACAAAATCCAGTCCCTGCAAGACCTGCACATTTGAAAAATTATTGCCACACCTCTAATTATAGCAGAGTCCCCTTATCCAGAATTCAGGCAACCGGAAGTCTAATCTAATCGGCATGTTCTGGGGAGGGGTTGAGCTGCCTCAAAATACTCACCCATCCTCCAGCGATGTCATGCATCACCTCGCAAGCTCCTAGCGGCTTCCTGTGTACCTGCATGCAAGTTGGCGTGTCACATGACCCGGTGCAGGTCAGCTGACACTCCAGCTGCCATGCACTGGGGAAGCCGGGAATCCGCTAGGAGCCCGGGAGGTGATGCAGGGTGACGCTGGAGGTTTGGTGAGCATTCTGGCTGCACCAGGGGGGACATTTGTGCTTTTTTTTGGCCAGTTGCTCAAGCAACAGTTAAACACATGTATCCGCCAGTGCCGGATCCTTGGGACTGTGCTGTATAACCCTTCCCCATGCTGGTTCAGGGGTGTTTTTAGGCAAAAGCATTACAGGCCACTGCCTGGAGTGCTATTGATCCTGAGGGGCACCATGCCCCTGATTAAGCCCTGCCCCTAAACTTAGCCCTGCCCAAAACAGCACCACGCCTCCTGAACAAAGCCAGACCCCAACGGGTGTTTACCTGCTTCTGTCCTCTTGTTCCTCCCTCTGTCTCCCTTTGTGCCTCCTTTTGTTTCCTTGTGACACCTTCAGTCCCCCTGTGCCACCTCTGCCCCCGTATGTGTTCAGAGATGGATTCAAGTGAAATGGTGCCCTAGGCATGCAACGACTTTGGGACCATGCTTGATGGCCTCTGAGCTTTTTTGGCAAGATTTGTAGGGAGTTAGCATAAATCGGGACCCTAGACTCTCTCCAGGCCCTAGGCACCTGCCTAAGTTGCCTTGTGGTTGATCCGGCTCTGTGTGTCCCTCTGTGACTCCCTCTGTCGCACTGTATCTCCTTCTGTACCCTTGTGCCACTATCCACCATATAGTGCACATGGTTTATATTCTGTACTACAGTGTGTGGTGGGTTTTTTTGGGAGGAAGGAGGGAGGGAGGGATGGGGCGTGACACAGGACTTCTTGTCTGGAGTGGCAAAAAGACTAGAAATGCCCCTTTGCCGGTTGATGCTCTGTTTTTGGTTTGAGACAAAGCTCCACTTTAGGGAGCACTTTTTCCTGATCTTCTTTCAGAGGGCACGTCTAACGGAGAATGTTTGGTATTGTGTCTTGCAGTATTCGGCATGATCCTCCGAAGGGAGGTATCTTTTCGCAGATTCTGGCCTTCGTCAAACCAGGACTGAACAGGATAAAATACTTACTGCTGCTTCAGGCCGTGACCAGCATGGTCGTGGCTTCCGGGCAAGTGGCCATAGTGGAAGACCTTCTTCAGATGCCTCCCGCTCCAGAAACACAGGAACAACTGCTAAAATAAAACATCTGCTGCTGCTGCTGCTGCATTTGATTTGGCCTTTTCCTCAAATCGGTTGCATAAATTTTCCTCAAACCGGAATTGACCATCTTCCATCTTTGTTGATCCAATACAGTATAATCTCGTTATAATAAACTCGGGTATAGTAAAACTACCTCTCCAAGTCCTGGCTAATCTCTATTTTAAAGGAGTATTGTAACCCTCTTTTACAATACAAGGCTGACTACTGTGGTATGTTGGTTGTCTTCAGACATACCTTTTTGCTTTATTACCCTTCTCATACAGCTCCCGGTCTCTGTATCCCCCCATGAAATCTCCGAATGTAATGTTGCAGATCTTAGCCCAGGAAGAGGATGCGCTCTACCCTGTGTCCATCCTAAGTTTCTGCCCAAGCACGCCCCCCCAAGCTCGTCTGCCTGCCCGCCCCTCCGTGCGTGCACCTGTGCCTCTGGAACTTGTCCCTGCTTGCAGTGCAGAGAGAGAGCAGGATGCGCTGCGTGCACGATGCGATATTGAAGTGCACAAGAGGACGTTCTGTGCATGCGTGATATTGACGTCCTCTCGTGCACAGCGCTTGATGAAAGTGCACGAATCATGGGCACTCTGCAAAGCGGGAGAGAGGGGAAATGGGGAAAAGTACAGGCTGTACGGGGACGGAGAGCGGCGAAATATTTCTACATTTATATATTGTTGGGGGGGTTTGATGAGGTTGCAGTACTCCTTTAAAAAAACACATATATAAGTAGATAAATACTACTTCTACTTACATAACAGATGTATTGTGCTATCCACGTAATGATTCCTGTGAATTTTACAAAGGAAAAGCAGAAAATCCTATTCTAGGCAGTGGCCATCTTGCCAAGCTAATGCTGACATCATATCCTCCCTGACTCTTGTTTTCCCCCCTCCCTTCTCTTGCTCATTGTGTATTCATTAGCTGCCCTCCTCCCAGAGTCTTAAGACACTCCCACTGAGGTGTATACTAACAACTGCACTGTCTTATCCTCCAATCTCTGAGCCACCTCAGCCTTGCTTGTAAACACAAGTGATCAGATAAGAAGCTAGGCAGGGAAATAAAGGGAAGAGGAGGAATATATTATAGATAAAAAGAACCCCCAGAATGCAACTGAAAGGCAATGGCAATTAAAGGGCCAGCACTCCTAAAGTATGTAATAACTACAAAACATAACAGCAGAAAAAGTTTTGCACGTTTTGAATGCATATTTATCACTTAATACACTCAGACCAGTTGCTGTTGAAATTTGAAATTTTTATGGTGACAATACCGCTTTAAGTATGTGGGAGCAACGCCTAGTATAGTAAACCCGGATATAATGAAACTTCTGTTATAGTAAACATGTTCTTCACCCCTACGTGACACTGACTCTGGATATAGAAAAACAGTGGGCGGCGTATGTTTCATATGTCAGTGTGAAACCCCATTGTCTGCTGCTCTCTTCAGGCTGGTTGCAGGTGAGTTGATGCCTGGTAACATTTGTAAGACAAAAATGGCGCTGGATATACAGTACTGTATAAATAAGCAGCCTGGGGAAAATCGGGAATAATGTGAACGGAAAACAAGAGAATGCAGTGTTACCATTTCCACTTTGCAATCACAGATAAAAGTATCGCCACAGTCCTGCCACGGGATTGTACGCATTCCTGGGTATCTCTTGCCTTGTAAACGACGACGCGCCTGGTAGCGTGTGGAGCGCAGTATAGGCTACTTTCACTTGTCGTGCAGATCAGAGCCGGTCTACTCACTGCAAAACTAAGGAGAGTGGAGACGAGAGTGCTAAGTCCCACCTGCTGAGGTACTGGAGCCACTCGCATTACAGATACAAGTGGTTTATCATGATTGGCTGCATTTTGAAGAGAGACTTCGTGATTGGATCAAGTCTAAACAGAAAGTTTTGCAAGTCCCGCCCACGCAGGTATGGGAGCCACTCACAGGAAGCGAGTGGCTGCCTCTATTCAGTGACGGCTACAATTTTTAAGGAGCCCTGGATACTCTACCAGCAATTTGTCTAGCCTGGCCATCAGGGCCGGCCCTAGACTTTTTGCCGCCTGAGGCAAATTTTGAAAAAATTGCCGCCGCCCCCCCCCCCCCCCCCCCCTCTCGGGGGCCGCCGAGCTGGCAGGACGGGGGTATTGGGCCTAGCGGTGGGGAGGGGGGACGGACCCCCCTCCCTCGCCTGGGTCCCCCGATCTGCGCTCCCCTCCAGCCTTAAATTGAAGCAGCCGCTATTTGTAAGAGGCACAGGCGGGGAGGACTCACCTCTTCCCAGCGTGCACTCCACAGATGTCACTTCCTGCAGCGTTGCAGGAAGTGACGTCAGTGGAGCGCACGCTGGAACGAGGAAGAGGTGAGTCCTCCCCGCCCGTGCCTCTTACAAATAGCGGCTGCTTCGATTTAAGGCTAGAGGGGAGCGCAGATCAGGGGACCCAGACGAGTGAGGGGGGGGTCCGACCCCCCTCTCCGCTGCTAGGCCCAATACCCCCGTCCTGCCAGCTACCCCTCCAGCTTGGCAGCCGGCTCCCTGCACTCACGGACGGGCGGGTGCCGCCCCTGGAAATTTGCCGCCTGAGGCAAAAGTTTCACCCCGCCTCATGAGCGGGCCGGGCCTGCTGGCCATGTAGCTCTTAGTTATACTTCACCTTGTAGCCCACATTATGTGCAAGTGCTTATGCTATACCTCCAATGGGAGGACAGAGTGGCTCTTTTGCAGCAGAGCATGTACCAGGGCATGCTGGGCCATTTCTAGGACAAATTCCGATATAGTAAACCACTTTTCATGGTCCTTTGGAGTTTACTGATGAGATTATACTATAGCATGGTTAAGGGTGAGGCTTGGATACAACTCTCAAAAGAAATTAAACAGTACCTGAGATTGGGGTCAAGAGGATTTTTTCTTATGTGAAACATCTGCAATCCCCCTGCAGTCCATTAGCTTTCTCTGTGTCCTCCCGGACTGAACCACTGTGTTGCAGTCAGCCCTGTTAAAGAGGAACTGTAACGGTAAAACGTCCCCTGGGGGGTACTCACCTCGGGTGGGGGAAGCCTCAGGATCATAATGAGGCTTCCCACGCCGTCCTGCGCCCCTCGGGGGTCTCGCTGTAGCCCTCCGTGCAGCCATGACGCAATATTTACCTTCCTGGCTCCTGCGCAGGCGCTCTGATGGCTGTCGGCTCCGAAGTAGGCGGAAATACCCGATCGCCGTCGGGTCCGCTCTACTGCGCAGGCGCAAGTCTCCGGCGCCTGCGCAGTAGAGCGGACCCGACGGAGATCGGGTATTTCCGTCTATTTCCGAGCCGAATGCAGCCACAGCGCCCCCGCTGGAGCCAGCAAAGGTAAATATTGAAATTACAGTCGGGCCTGTCGCCGGCTGTTCAGAGGGCTGCAGCGAGACCCCCGTGGGACGCAGGACGGCGTGGGAAGCCTCATTAGGATCCGGAGGCTTCCCCCACCCGAGGTGAGTACCCCCCAGGGGATCTTTTTTAAGTTACAGAGTCTCTTTAAAGTTTGTGACTTGGCAGATTCATGGGCTACTAAGAGGCGCTATCCTGGCCGCGTGCCTCCTCGGTTGCACTTGAACTGAGAGCGTTCTGCGCATGCGCAGTTAATACAGACTAGTAACTGCTCCACAGAAGCTCAAATGTGGAGGCGTGCAGCCTAGAACCGCATGCGCAGTAGTCCCTGGGTCACTGACTTTACAGCGCTGCGTAATATGTTGGGGCTTTATAAATACACTAAATATACCTAAACTGAACATTAAAAAAAAAAGTTATCCTTACCAGCCCCCTGCAGCCGCCCTGTGCCCGCGCAGTCACGGAACGATTCTCCGGACCCCCGCAGCAGCTTAGTTTTGTTTTCGGTGACTGGGCCAATCGGTGGCCACTGCGCCTGTGTGGCTCTGGCTGTGCGCATTACTTGAAAATACTCCCGGAGACGGGAGAATTATTGAGGAAGCGCGTGGGCAGAGCCACACAGGTGCAATGGCCATCGCCTGGCTCAATTGCCGAAAACAAAACTCAGCCGCTGGTAGAAGCCCCAGGTAAATTATTTTTATTTTTTTATATGTTCAGTTTAGGTTCCTTTTAATTTGGCTGCATTGGCACAATGGATCAGACCAGAAATACACAAAGGGTGCTGACAGACTACAGGGGGGGGGGGGGGGCTGGAAGAATTCCCAGGTAAGTAAAGATCCTCAGCATACATGTAGGCCGTGTTAGTTATTTACCTACCACGATCCTGCGAAAGAGCCCTTAATCCACATTGTCGCTTGGCCTTGGGTATTTTCATTGGATGAGTGCAGGGATGCTCTCTCAAGCCAGAAGGAGGAAGTGAGGCTTGCAACGCGACCAATAGGAAGCATGCAAGCTCTTTGGAACGCAGGGCGGACGGCGGAATGATGGGTAAATAACCCTTTGTATCCCCGACGCACACCTGCGCCAATTAAACCTCATTTGAATCATGAGTAATCACTCGTGAGAACATCCGGTGAGCTTCCCATTTTTCCAATTTTTGTTCTAAAAAGATACCTGATTTTTCTTTGCTGTGGTACTTCTATTAATAAAGATTTGTAACAAAATAATTCCATTTGGTGTCTTTTATTATCAAGAATGCTGATTAATCACGGTTTCTTTCAGCTGTTGCATAAGGATGTTCATAGATTCGCATACAGTGGGATGTGAAAGTTTGGACAAGTTAAATATATTATATAGGAGACACACACAGTGATATTTGAGAAGTGAAATGAAATTCATTGGATTTACAGAAAAGTGTGCAATAATTGTTTAAACAAAGGCAGGTGCATACATTTAGGCACCACAAAAAAGAAATGAAATCAATGTTTAGTACAGTGGTCCCCAACCTTTTCAGGCCCGGGGAACACTTTCTGACCAAATATTTCTCTGGTGAACGACGGGGGTGGGGGGGCGGGTGTTTGCGCGACCTAGTGGACAGTGTCGTGTGCAGCGGGTTATGGGGGGGGAGGGGGGCTGGGGTGCGGCTGCATAGCTAGCATAGTTGCCCCAGTATAGGGAGTTTAGTTGCCCCAGTATGGCTAGTATAGTTACCCCAGTATAGCTAGTATAGTCCCAGTATGGGTAGGCAGTGCCCCAGTATAGCCAGTAAAGTGTCCAGTATAGCTAGTATAGTGCCCAGTATAGGTAGGTAGTGCCCAGTATAGGTAATATAGTGCCCAGATAGCTAGTATAGTGCCCAGTATAGCTAGCATAGTGCCCAATATGGTGCCCAGTATAGGGTAGGTAGTGCCTAGTATAGTGCCCAGTATAGGTAGGTAGTGCCCAGTATAGCTTCCTAGTATGGGTAGGTAGTGCCCCTTCCCCCTCCGCTCCTGTTACCTTATCATGAGCAGGCGGCCGCTTGTCCGATTAGATTCCCCCGTAGCCGCTCTCCTCAGTGGCATCTCCTATTATAGCAGCGCACTCGGCGGCTGCTGTGATGAGCAGGAAGCGGTACATTGGCTTCCTGTAGCGGCGATATGCATCGCCGTTACCATGGGAACCGCTGTACCGCTTCCTGCTCATCACAGCAGCCGCCGAGCGCGCTGCTGTAATAGGAGATGCCACTGAGGAGAGCGGCTACGGGGGAATTTAATCGGATCATGATAAGGTAACAGTAGCGGCGGCCGCGGGGAGGAGCGAGAGGCCAGACCTGCCGTGGCCCGGTGGTTGGGGACCCCTGCCGTACGGCACACCAGGCAACATCTCGCGGCACAGCGGATGAAAAACACTGGTTTAGTAGATCCTCCTTTTGCAGAAGGTTCCAATGAGAGTCTGGATTCTAGTTGAAGGTATTTTGGACTATTCCTCTTTACAATAAATGTCTAGTTCATTCAGGTTTGATGGCTTCTGAACATGGACAGCTCTCTTTAACCACTTTCCGACTGCACACTCATACCGTGTGGCGGCAAAGTGGTAGCTGGAGGACCAGCGACGCACATCTGCGTCGCCAGGTGCCTCCCTAATTAATCAGGAAAGGCCGCTCGCGCGAGCGGCCGTTTCCTGTTAGATCACGGAGCGGGTCTCCGTGAATAGCGGAGGCCGGGGATCGCCGATCTCCTTGACGGTGCTGCTGCGACCGCATATGATGTAATGCCATGGCGACGGGGCGGGATGACGTCACCGACGTCATGTCAAAGGGAGTCCAGATCCACCCCTCAGCGCTGCCTGGCACTGATTGGCCAAGCTGCGCATGGGATCTAGGAGGGGCAGCATTGCGCGGCGGGTATCGGCGCGGAGTGGCGGCGATCGGGCACTGCACACAGCAAAGTGCTAGCTGCGTGTAATAAAAAAAATTTGTGCAAATCGGCCCAGAAGGGCCTGAAAAATCCTCCTGCGCGGCATAACCCGAGCTGAGCACAGCCGAGCTGAGCTCGGGCTTACCGCCAGGAGGGTTAAACAATTATTGCACACTTTCTGTAAATGCAATAAACTTTATTTCACTTCTCAAATATCACTGTGCGTCTCCTATATATTTAACTGACATTTTTTATTGTAACAACCAACGATTTATACAGGAAAATCATGACGATTAACAATGTTGCCCAAACTTTCACGTCCCACTGTATGTTGTCTATAGCCATCTTAGCTTTTGTCATCCTCGTTTTGCCCTCAATTTAGTAGTATCAGCCATTCTAGTGAACACTCAGGCCTTGTTTCTTTCAAGAACAACTGTGGCGAGAGGTATGTGGAGGTTGCCATATTTACTGTATAACACGCACTGCGTCATTAGAAGCCAATACTACAGGAAGCCGCACACAGAAGCCGGAAGTCTTCAATCGCCGTGGGCATGATGGAGTAGGTATGCCGCTGCTCACACAGGGGGTCACAGAGACACAAGGTGGTGGGAGGAGAGGTATGCGGGGGGAGTCGACACCGGGGAGACGTGTGTGGGGGGGGGGGGGGGGGGGGGAGACATGAGGACAAGGAGAGATCAGAGGACACTTGGGAAGACAGAAGGAGGTATGGGGGTGACTTGAGGGTGCACAGGAGGACACTTGGGGGTGACAGAAGGTGGCATTGGGGAGAAGTGAGGACACAGGAGAACACAAAAGATACAGGAGGGGACATATGAGGACACCATTTGGGGGAGGTCATGTACAAGACACTCCTGAAATATGGATGCACCCTGGTTTTTTTCCCTCTAAACCCAGGTGCGTCTTATATATTGGAGTGCTTTATATGGCGGAAAGTACGGTAGTTCATTTTAAGCAATACCAGTTGCCTGGCAGCCCTGCTGATCCTCTGCCTCTAATACTTTCAGCCATAGCCCCTGAACAAGCATGCAGCAGATCAGATGTTTCTGACATTATTGATCTGACAAAATTAGCCACTTGTTTCTGGTGGTGTTCTGACGCTACTGCAGCCAAATAGAGCAGCAGGGCTGCCAGGCTACTGGTATTGTTTAAAAGGATATAAATATGGCAGCCTCCGCATACCTCTCGCTACAGTTGTCCTTTAACCCCTTGCTGACTGCTCAACGCCAAGTGGCGTGAACGCAGCGGCAGCCCCATGACCACTCCATTGGCGTGAATGGCTGCAGGCGGGGATTGCAGGAGATCCACTCTGATGACGGAGCTTCGGTCCACCTTCAGTCTTGGTCGCAGCTCAGAGACTGTTAGACGAGTCAGAGGTAGAGGGGAGGAGGGAAGGGAGTGAATTTGTCACAGGCTGAGGGCTAGAGATGCTGATCAGCTAGCCTGTGTGTAATGTGACAAACGGAACATGGCCACTCACTGTCGTATCACAGGAATAAATAATCAAACTGTTCAAGCTGTTTGCAGCTAGATTTGCTAAACTTTAAATTAAAGAGGATCTGTAACGTCAAAAGATCCCCTGGGGGGGTACTCACCTCGGGTGGGGGAAGCCTCCGGATCCTAATGAGGCTTCCCACGCCGTCCTCCGTCCCTCAGGAGTCTCGCTGCAGCCCTCCGAGAAAGATGACGTCAATATTTACCTTCCTGGCTTCTGCGCAGGCGCTCTGACGGCTGTCGGCTCCGAAGTAGGCGGAAATACCCGATCGCCGTCGGGTCTGCTCTACTGCGCAGGCGCAAATTTCTGATGCCTGCGCAGTAGAGCAGACCCGACTGAGATCGGGTATTTCCGTGTAGTTCAGAGCTGAGAGCAGCCACAGAGCCCCCGCTGGAGCCTGCAAAGGTAAATATTGAACTGACATTCAGGTCTGTCGCCGGCTGTTCGGAGGGCTGCAGCGAGACCCCCATGGGACAGAGGACAGCGTGGGAAGCCTCATTAGGATCCGGAGACTTCCCCCACCCGAGGTGAGTACCCCCCCAGGGGATCTTTTTGATGTGACAGAGTCTCTTTAAGGTATATAGACATTACTTGTTATAGTTCGTTTTTCATCTTGGATTCACTTTAAGTAAGCCAGCATCTATGCAGTAGGAGACCTTGGGACTCCTAAAAAGCTACTGTGGCTAACACTGTTACCCTAGAGCAGGGGTCAGGAACCTTTTTAGCTGAGCGAGCCATAGACACAACATTTTAAAATGTAATTCCGTGGGAGCCATACACTAAGTTTCAAACTGGGACAGTAGGGTTCACATCCCTGTTGCTATGGTGATGTTTACACAGTTGATCCTCCAGTCAGTGAAGTATCATACGTCTTCATCTTCTCTTGAGTTTCAGCGACATCTGCAATTTCCCTGAGAGCCAGACAGGAGAAATACCGAATAACAGCTTGTACAATTTAGCTGACTTGGGGGTTGATTTACTTTGTAGGGCCAAATCCCCGCACTTTGGCCCAATAGGTTGCCTGTCAAGTGACAAGCAGCCTACTGGGCCAAAGTGCGGGGATCGTATCCTACAAAGTCACTGGACCCAAGAGACAATTGGAGCAGCCGTTAGTTTTGGGGAAGAGTGAGTGAGTTTACAGTGCATGCTACAGCAGTAGCGTGCCTACTTTGAACATTTTATTTGCACTGCTAGAGCAGCGTAGCTTAATCAACCCCTAACTGTGAGCCAGATGTAGCCATCAAAAGAGCCACAATCCCAAGCCATAGGTTCTCTACCCCTGCCCAAGAGGCTGCAACTCTGGTGCTTTGAGTCCGCAAGGAGAAAAAAGGGTGATGTTCTGTGTCGATCAGTAAAAACCAGATTTTGAATAGTAAAAGTTGTATAAGTAAACTCCTATTACATGGGTGTGGTAGAATTGGCCAATCTAATTGGATGTGTGTACATCTCAGTTATCCTTTAAACACAAATTTAAAGGAAAAGGTGTGGGAGGAATCTTTACTCACCTGGGGCTTCTTACAGCTCCTTGAAGTTTCTCAGGTCCCTCACTGAGGCTCCGTTCTCCAGCAAGCTGCTTTAGTTTTGAAAGTTCACTGAACCAGGCTGGGTCCTTGCTGGAGGAGAACGGAGCCTTAGCATGAGTTCATTAACCACCTTAGCGGTATGGACGAGCTCAGCTCATCCATTACCGCCAGAGGCCCTGCTGGGCCGATTTTGATCAAATAAAGAGCAGCACACGCAGCCGGCACTTTGCCAGCCGCGTGTGCTGCCGGAAGAGGGTCCCCCCAGCCGCCTGAGCCCTGCGCAGCCGGAACAAATAGTTCCGGCCAGCGCTAAGGGCTGGATCGGAGGTGGCTGACGTCACTCCGCTCGTCGCCATGGCGACAGGAGAAGCCAAACACGGAAGGCTGCTCATTGCGGCCTTCCGTGTTACTTTTGGCTGCCGGAGGCGATCAGAAGAACGCCTCCGGAGCGCCATCTAGTGGGCTTTCATGCAGCCAACTTTCAGTTGGCTGCATGAAATAGTTTTTTTTTTTTATTTACAAAAACCCTCATGCAGCCGCCCTGGCGATCTTAATAGAACGCCAGGGTGGTTAAGACTTCAAGGGGCTGAAAACCAAGATTTTTTTTCCTCACCTCCATTTTCCTTTGAAAGCTTAAAGGAATACTGTAGGGGGGGGGGGGGAAAGAGCTGAATTTACCCAAGGCTTCTAATCGTCCCCCACAGACATCCTGTGCCCGCGCAGCCACTCACCGATGCTCCAGCCCCGCCTCTAGTTCACTTCTGGAATTTCAGACTTTAAAGTCTGAAAACCACTGCTCCTTCATTGCCGTGTCCTCGCTCCTGCTGACATTACCAGGAGCGTACTGCGCAAGCCCAGTATGGTCTGTGCCTGCGCAGTACGCTCCTGGTGACATCAGCGGGAGCGAGGACATGGCAACACAGGCGCAGTGGTTCTCAGACTTTAAAGTCTGAAATTCCAGAAGTGAACTAGAGGCGGGGCCAGAGCATCAGTGACTGGCTGCGCCAACACAGGATGTCTGCGGGGGACCATTAGAAGCCCCGGGTAAGTTCAGCTTATTTTCCCCCGACCACCCTACAGTATTCCTTTAAAGTGGACCTGAACTCGGACCTTCCTCTCTGCTCTAAAAGATACGCAACAGCATAATAACCTTTACAGAAAACATTAAACGATTGCAGATTTATTGCAGGATTTGTGCCAGCTGTAGTGTTTCTACTTTCATGGAAGCAGACATAGGGTTAACTAGTCAGCTGACAAATCAAAATTACAACTAGTGATTAGTCACAGATGAGGGGAAATTAGGCCACATACACACATCAGACCATAGTCTTTTGAAAATGAAAGATCACAGACCAATCTTACCACCCTTCATGTAGTATGAGAGCCATACCTTCTCAGTCTATTCTATGGAGCTGAACTCCCCATCAGAAAAAAAAATCTTTGCAAGATGCTGCACACACAGATGCTGTACAGACACAAAAGATCAGTATCTGCAAAAGATCTGTTCCTGCCAAGAATCTATTCCTGCAAATTGCAATGATAGTCTATAAGATCTGCAGATCATCATACACACAATTTAACTGACATTCATCTGCAGATCAGATCCACCAGGATGGATTTTCAGATCTGCGGATGATTGCTTGATCTGCAGATCAATGTCAGTTAAATCATGTGTGTATGATGATCTGCAGATCTCATAGACTATCATTGCAATTTGCAGGAATGGATTTTTGGCAGGAACAGATCTTTTGCAGATACTGATCTTTTGTGTCTGTACAGCATCTGTGTGTGCAGCAGCTTGCAAAGATTTTATCTGATAGAGAGTTCAGCTCCATAGAATAGACTGTGTAGGTATGGCTCTCATACTACATGAAGGGTGGTAAGATTGGTCTATAATCTTTCATTTTCCAAAGACCATAGTCTGATGTGTGTATGAGCCTTTAGACAGGCTAAACTCTCTAAATACATGCAGGGTGTATTTTTTAAAATGTTTTTCTTCTGTCCTGTGCAAGGGTTCAGGTCCACTTTAAAGGAATTATCAGGGGAAAAATAAAATAAGTTCTACTTACCGGGGGCTTCCTCCAGCCCCAAGCTCCCAGCATGCCCCTGGCCGCTGCTCGCTCCCCAGCGATGACGGCAGGCCGACCTCCAGGTCGCTCTGTACTGCACCTGAGCGAGCGGCGCTGTCAATCACCACCACGTGGGCTGGAGCGGACTGCACAGGCACAGTACAGGCCAACCTGGAGGTCAGCCCGACGTCATCGCCGGGGACCGGGAGCGAGCTGAGGCAAACGGCTGCGGGGAGAGCTGCAGCGAGAGACATGCTGGGAGCTTGGGGCTGGAGGAAGCCCCAGTAAGTAGCAATAATTTTATGTATATTGCCTGATAACTCCTTTAAGGGCCAATTTACACTATGGCCTAGTGCACACCGGAGCGTTTCCGCTGCTGTTTGCGATCCGCTAGGGTAATGTATTTCAATGGGCTGGTGCACACCAGAGCGGGAGGCGTTTTGCAGAAACGCATACTCCCGAGCTGCTGCAGATTTTGGATTGCGGATGCGTTTCTGCCTCAATGTTAAGATAGGAAAACCGCAAACCGCTCTGAAAAACAGCACTTCAGAGCGGTTTGCCAGGCGTTTTTGTTACAGTAGCTGTTCAGTAACAGCTTTACTGTAACAATACAGGAAATCTACTACACCAAAACCGCAAAACGCTAGCTGAAACGCTACAGAAAAAGAAGAAAAAGCGTTCCAAAATCTGCTAGCATTTTGTGGATCTGCTAGCGGTTTTTGGTGTGCACTAGGCCTATGAGAGCTTTTTAAACGCCAGATATTTTAAAAGCTCTTGCTAATGCAATACTATGGGGGATTTTTACAAAATCACATCACTCCAGTGTGAACACAGACATAGAACAACATTAGCCCTAGGCTCGCTACATGATTTAAAAAAAATAAATCAAAAACGGCTGCGCTGCCCCCTGGCGGTTTTTAATAAACCGCCAGGAGGGTTAATTACAATACAGGCGAATCGCACACTAGCCTTCCTCCAAGTGGAAACAGCCCAATTGATTTATATTGGTTATGCAAATCTGCATGCAGAAAACACATGCAGATTCGCTCTAGTGGAAACAGGCCCTCAGGCTAAGCTCACAGTGGTGCATTTATAAACAATGCAGAATAGCGCATTTCAATAATACAAAAAAACAAAACCCTATGCACCGTCATTCACAGTGCTCACAATGTGTGGAGTTGTAACGTGCTGTGTTCTTAAATAGTGCATGCAAAGCATTAAAACTATTGACATTACAATGTTTGCATATGCACAGTACTGCCTATAGCAGGTGCCAGGCATGGGCTCACAAGTAGTTAACCTTCCTCGGGCTATGCCGCGCAGGAGGATATCTCTGCTTCTAGTGGGGCGATTCGCCCCATTCAAAGTGCTGTGCACGCACCTAGCACTTTGCTAGCCGCACGTACAGCTCGATCGCCGCCGCTCTGCAGCGATCGCCCGCACCGACGGAAGAGGCCCCCCCCCCTCCCACCAGAGCCCTGCGCTGCCCAGACCAATGAGTTCCAGGCAGCGCTATGGGCTGGATCGGAGGCGGCTGACGTCCATGACGTCATTCCGATCGTCGCCATGGCGACCGGAGAAGCTAAACAGGGGAACGCGTTATATACGCATTCTCCTGTTTGCTATTGATGCCGGCGACGATCGCACTAGAGGGACACATGCGCCCTCTAGTGGCGTTTCATGTAGCTACCACTCTGGTAGCTTTACATGAAACAAAAAAAAAATTTTTTTTTAAAAATTGATTTCTGCCTAATTGGCAGAAAAAAAAATTAACCGCCAAGAGGGATAAGAGTTCCTGAGGACTCGAAGGTTCGTGATTTAAATGAGGCTTAATTGCCGCGTGTGTGGCTGGATCTGAAGGGGTTAGTTACCCACAAGTCCGCCATCCTCCCTGCACGCCAAACAGCCTACATGTGTTCTTGCAAGCCTCACCACCGCACACTTCCTCCTTGAAAGAGGAATTGTGCGGCGGTGAGGCTTGCAAAGCGTCCAATAGGAAGCATGCAAGCTGTTTGGAGCTCATTGAGGACGATGGACTTATGGGTAACTAACCCCTTCAGATCCAGCCACACACCTGAGGCAATTAAGCCTCATTTAAAATCACAGACATTCGAGTCCTTGCAGGTGCTGAATTAAAAAGAATCATTACTCGTACAAGGTGCATGAAAATCAAAAGACACCTCCAAACAACATCTCCTCCTCACCCATGATGATAGCATATCAATACCTCAAATTTGCTCCCTAAAAAAATGTCAATATATTATTTCAACATTGTATAACAATTATGGCACCATTTAATGGCGCCATACGGCATAACACAATGTGATTTACCACGAGTTAATGTCATGTGTGACTGCGTTGCACTGTTAATGTCGCACCACAGCGCCCCCACTGTGAACCAAGCCTAAGAGAAAAACTATTTGTTAGTTTATAGAAATCCTGCAATCAGCAGTGCGTCTGCTTTCATAGAAGCAGACATGGGGTTTACATCCTGCGTTGAGGCAGCCAGCTGACACGTCAGAGATCAAAGTTGTGATTATTTAAAGAGGGGGAATTAGGCTAAACTCTAATTATATGCGTACATGGCACTTTGCTGCCCGGTCACTTTGGCAAGGGGGAGCCGAAGGACAGTTCACCCTGCTGCCGGGGTAATTTCGGGTGGCGTTAAATACCATTCCCCTCAGAGTCATAGCAACTCAGAGGGAGAAGCAATTCTGGCATTTACCAGAACCCCAACTACCACTGCACGGGCTGCACACTATAGCAGCACCCAATTCAGGCACTACACTGCGTGCCATGTGTCAAAAAGCCATACAGGGCACATCTGTTTTCCCTCCTGTCCTGTGCAGCAGTTCAGGTCCACTTTAAAGTTCTCCAATATCTGCAGCTGATATTTTAGGTTTATTGGTGACTTCCTACTGTCATTAGCATCAGTGAGACCTGGATCTAAGATCAATGTCTACCTACTAATACCACTTCCACATACAAGAAACGGTGTCATGGGGTGAAGCTGTTTAAAGAGAAGAGGAAACAGTTTAATGTACTTTTACAAACCATATTTTACAAACCCAAAAACAGTCACATCCCCGATTTAAATAAAAACTGAAGCACAGTGTTTGCAGCATCATAAGTTTTATTACAGCAACTTTATTCTACCCAACATCCGTTGAAATAATGTATTAAAACAAAAAGGACATCATGTGAGCCACAGGATATAAACAGAACAGAAAACAGTTATAAATGCCATTCTGGAACACGGTAAGTGAAGCTCTTTCTGAGTTACTTTGGTTACTGAGATTTCTGTACAAGATTCAAGTATTAGATTCACTTTTCTAAGGCTAGCATTTGTCAAAAGCAAGAAGTTAAGCATTACCCTCTAAACATAAGTAGCTATTGACATTCTTTACCATGGTCATTAACATACCACTGGCTCTAATCTAAAGGCTGGAGAGCCTGGATGACCCCAGTACAGAGACTACATTTTTTTTATTATTTTTAATAAAAAGCCAAAGCACGGCTGTAGTGAGCGATATGGAGGCTGCCATATGCATTTCCTTTTAAACAATACTAGTTGCCTGGAAGCCCTGCTGATTTATTTAGCTGCAGTAGCATTTGAATAACACCAGAAACAAGCATGCAGACATTAGGCCTCAATTCACTAAGCTTAACTCCTGTCTTTAATAACTCTTCTGAGCTGTTTTACAGTTATCACAATTATATCACCATGGTGATAACTGTAAAACAGCTCAGAAGAGTTATTAAAGACAGGAGGTAAAGCTTTGTGAATTGAGGCCTAATGTCAGAAACACATGATCTGCTGCATGCTTGTTCAGGGTCCATGGCTAAAAGAATTAGAGGCAGAGGATCACCATGGGCTGCCACGCAACTAGTATTGCTTAAAGCAGAACTGTAAACACTGTAAAAAGAAGCGTTTCACTTACCTGGGGCTTCTGCCAGCCTCCTGCAGCCGGCCTGTTCCCGCGCAGCCTCTTGCCGATGCTCTGGTCCCATGCCGCAGCTTTTGCGCAGTTCGGGGGAATTGTGCAGCCCTGGCTGAGCGCCTCCTCATTCACGCTCCTGTAGGTGGGCGCAGTAGATATTCTCGTACTGCACATGCACAGGGCACTCCTGGATACAGGAATGCATACTAGGATACGCGTGGCCAGGGCACAATGGAGCTCGACTTACAAGTTGCCCTCCATTACAGGAAAAAAAAAATTAGAGCAGCGACGGGGTAACCGAGGATGGGTCCTGGACGGTGAGGGCACAGGTCGGCTGCAGGGGGCTGGCAGAAGCCCCAGGTAAGAAACTCTTATTTTAAGTGTTTACAGTTCAACTTTGAAAGGAAATATGGCAGCCTTTGGTTGTCCTTTAACAGCTGACAGAAGTTTGCATACTTCAATTGGGCCACATCTTATAAGGAGGACTTTAAAAAGGTACACAATCACATGCAGAACTTGCACTGCAAGTTTGAAAGAGCATCTCTGATCAACTAAAGTCAATCCTCCGACAAGGATGACACATTGATGCATCACCGGACCAGGAGATACAGGAAGGGCCATTTTCTTGAGGGGGCGTGGCTATGCACCAGAGCCAGCAGTGACAGACAACGTACTGGCCCATTATAACTTATACTTCTCACCAGGTGCTCTTTAAACACAGACTTCCCTATTGTACACAGCATATACTACTGAAATTAGAGTTTCTAGTTCACCCACACTTTGATAATCCTCACTATAAACTGATATAACCCAAGTGAGGGCTGCAAACTTTTGCCACCGAACAGGTATGTTTTAGAAGGATCCTAGTCCAGGTTTGCTGGCTCCACTTTAGTGTATCAGGGTTACTATGAGCCCCATCTATACAAGTGCCCAATGAAATGTATCTGTAGCAACTGCTACACTGCAGTAACTTGCAGGTTAGTAAGATTGCTTTAGGCAGCAACTTTCCAGGCACTATGAAAAGCAGAACACCGATCATACAGCACATGGCCTGGGTTTAAAAGCAGCTCCTCTATGAAGAGTCCTATGAGGGCAGTTAGGGGTGTAAAAAAAAAAAGCCCCCACCGTTGTGGGGTATGTGGTCCTAAAGGTGCAGAGCAGCAGCAGATTATATACTACCTGCTTCCTAGGTCAATACAGGGCCTCTTCACTTCCTGTCTAGTTTTACAAGTGCCCTGCAGCCAGCCAATCATGCAGCTTCCACCCATCGACATGGCTGGATGCAGGGCACTTATAAACTAGACAGGAAGTGAAGAGGACCTGTATTGCCCCAGGAAGCAGGTAGTGCATAGTGAAGAGGACCTGTTATTTATAAAGCTTTGCTCGCCTATCACTCTGCATTATGTACAGGCCCAATGTAGTTATGCCCCTGGGAAGCTGCCATCCTGACCTAAAAATAAATTAAAATGCGAGTTGCCCAGATGTTCTGTTCTCCCCTTGCTAATTTTGGTGAGCATCCAGCTGTCATCTGTTCACCTCCTTATCCTCCAATTAGTTAGACAGGCCCTACATTCACTCATCGTGCCCCACCCAGCTACTTTTTCTTGCCACCCAGCAGGACATTTTTCTCCTGGGAGAAGTGTCACCTGTATACCTGCTCTAGCCAAGTGATGCACAGAGTATTATGGCCAACCATGCAGCCTGTATAGCTCTCCCATAAGCATCACAGCTTTAGATCTGAAGAGACCAGGACAGTTTGGGGAGGAGGAAGGGGGGGCTGGGGTCAAGTCACCCCCTCAAAGTACAAAACATCCTGTAAATGTATTTTCCAATGTATCTGCCAGTTAGTTGGTCTGAAACTCTTATTGACATGTTTTGGACAGGTCCATGTCCTCATGGGGTATACTCAAGGTTTGCTTTACTTTCAGTGACTCTCCCTGAACAGCAGTGGCGTAGTCCAAATGCTAGAACTGTTTGGCATGGAAGTAGAAAGCCCAGACGCTTATTTGTACTTTCTTTTGAAAAGCAAAAAGGAAGCCTTGAGAATCCACCACAGGGAAACTGACTGGTGTAAACCTGAAAGTAAGAGGTTCAGAGCCATCAAATTAGTAACACCCACCGTAAGCGTTTGCAACATAGGAAAAAATTAATTTACAGTGCATTTATATTTTGTTTGTATTTGTTTGTCTCTTAAAGGGAATGTCCAGGCCAGCAAAAAAAAAATTAATAAATAAAATAAAGTTACATACTTGACGCTTCCTCCAGCCCCTTGCAGCAGACATGTCCCAAGCTGCAGCTCCACTTTCAGCCACTGGTGCAGAGGTCATCCTCTACTGCAGGAGCGTCGCTGTCAGTCCACGTGGTCTAGAGTGCACCTGCGCAGAACACTACAGACAACTTGGACTTGGTTGACAGCGGCGCTCCCGCAGTAGAGGATGACCTTGCAAGATCGGCCTTTGCACTCGCCGGCGGGGTCCCCCAGTCGGTGGCTGAGAGTGGAACAGCAGTGTGGGAGGTCGGTTGCAAGGGGCTGGAGGAAGCCCCGGGTAATTTAATAATAGTTATTTAAAAGTAAGAAAAAAAAAAAAGAAGGGAAGGAAGGACCCCCCTTGAGGTGGATTAAGCCAAAACCTGCCAGTAAGGTTCAGAGCCATCAGACTAAATACTTACTGTAAGTGGCTGTGACACATGTAAATACCTAACCTAGGTTTCCAATTTAAAGCAGAACTATGGATCAAAAATAAACACATTGTTTCACTTACCTGGGGCTTCCCTAAGCCCCCAGCAGCTGTCCTGTCCCGTGCCAGTCCTGCCCGAGCCTCTGTTCTCCCACCGCCGCTTTACCCCTCGACTTGTAAGTCGAGGCCAGCGCAGCCCTGCCAAGCGTATCCTTTCTTCGCGTTCCCATCTGCAATAGCAGGGAACACGAAGAAAGGATACGCGTGGCCAGAGCCACGCAGGCACAGTGGCCCGGCGGCAAAACAGAAAGTAGCTGGTGGCGGGAGAACG
Source organism: Hyperolius riggenbachi (assembly GCF_040937935.1). NCBI lineage: Eukaryota > Metazoa > Chordata > Amphibia > Anura > Hyperoliidae > Hyperolius > Hyperolius riggenbachi. The sequence continues at coordinate 40,893,307 of NC_090647.1, read as the reverse complement.
GAGGCCCGTCGAGAAGCGGCGAGCGACAGGACGGCTGCTGGGGAAGCCCCAGGTAAGTGAAACAATGTGTTTATTTTACAGTTCCGCTTTAAGTGGTAAAAAATCCAGTGCATTTACTTAAGAAAAAATTAAATTAAGCGCACCGATTTTAAAGAGGAACCTGCAGTGAGTTATATGGAGGCTGCCATATTTATTTCCCTTTAACCAATACCAGTTGCCTGGCAGTTCTGCTAATCTTTTTGGTAAGTAGGGTCTAAATCACACACCTGAAACAAGCAAGCAGCTTATTTGTCATACACCTCTGATCTGCATGCTTGTTTAGGGTCTATGGCTAAAAGGATCAGCAGGACAGCACGGCAATGTGCATTATAAAAGGAAACAAAGATGACAGCCTCCATATCCATCTAACTGCGGCTTCCATTTAAATAGGTTTTGCCAAAGTTCTCCTTTAACCCTTCACCACTATTTGGAATTCTGAGCCATTTCTCTCTTCTGCGGTGTAGAGAAGTTACAACCTTTGCTGGAATTTTAATTTGCTCCTGTTTAGGGATGATCAATAAGATGCAAATAATTTTTCCTCACATTCAAATTTCAAAAAAAAAAAAAAAAAAAAAAAAAAAAAAAAAAGTTATGCAACCTGAACCAATAAAAAGGAAGTTATTCTGGTCCAATTGCAATCCGCATTCAAGTTACATATAATCCAGTGTTCTCCCCAGGCTCTTTTAGCCGGGTGCTCCACCCGGCTAGATTTGGTGACCACCCGGCTGTCATCGGCTCACCTTCTCACCTCCTCCTATGCTGTAAGCAGATTTGCGCTGCATTTTCATCTCGCCCCACCCGGCTGCTTTTTCATGCCACCCGGCTGGAAAAAAAAATCTGGGGAGAACACTAATCTGAATGCAAGAAGAAAGCATTTGCATCCTATTGATCATCCCTGCTGTTGGCAATGCTCTCTTCACTTCCTATCAAAATAGTATGTGAAAAGAGCTCTGCACAAAGAAACTAATCCACACATGGACTATCACTTTCCCACACTGAGGTTCTTTAATGGTTGCGGTTATGCATAATGAGATAATTTGCATATTCAGCAGTGGTGCATTGTGGGAGAGCAGTTACACACTTAAATCTGAATTATCGCAAACACCTTCTGTATTAAGGAGGAGCAACCACACTAAGCATTGCTGTGTTTTTTTCGGTCTTAGTCCCCTATACTTTCCTAGTGGTTTATGGTCACCCCAAGCCGCTTGGGTATTCTGTTCTGTTTCCCTATGAAAGCCTGACAATAAGTCAGAAGAGGCAACAAGGTGTACTGCAGTTACAGGCACATACAGTGGTGTGAAAAACTATTTGCCCCCTTCCTGATTTCTTATTCTTTTGCATGTTTGTCACACTTAAATGTTTCTGCTCATCAAAAAACGTTAACTATTAGTCAAAGATAACATAATTGAACACAAAATGCAGTTTTAAATGATGGTTTTTATTATTTAGTGAGAAAAAAAAACTCCAAATCTACATGGCCCTGTGTGAAAAAGAAATTGCCCCCCTTGTTAAAAAATAACTTAACTGTGGTTTATCACACCTGAGTTCAATTTCGGTAGTCACCCCCAGGCCTGATTACTGCCACACCTGTTTCAATCAAGAAATCACTTAAATAGGAGCTATCTGACACAGAGAAGTAGACCAAAAGCACCTCAAAAGCTAGACATCATGCCAAGATCCAAAGAAATTCAGGAACAAATGAGAACAAAAGCACTGTAATTGAGATCTATCAGTCTAGTAAAGGTTATAAAGCCATTTCTAAAGCTTTGGGACTCCAGCGAACCACAGTGAGCCATTATCCACAAATGGCAAAAACATGGAACAGTGATGAACCTTCCCAGGAGTGGCCGGCTGACCAATATTACCCCAAGAGCGCAGAGAAAACTCATCCGAGAGGCCGCAAAAGACCCCAGGACAACATCTAAAGAACTGCAGGCCTCACTTGCCTCAATTAAGGTCAGTGTTCACGACTCCACCATAAGAAAGAGACTGGGCAAAAACGGCCTGCATGGCAGATATCCAAGGTGCAAACCACTCAAGCAAAAAGAACATCAAGGCTCATCTCAATTTTGAAAAAAAACAGCTCAATGATTGCCAAGACTTTTGGGAAAATACCTTATGGACCGACGAGTGTGCGTGTGCCGTTACATCTGGCGTAGAAGTAACAGCATTTCAACAAAAGAACATCATACCAACAGTAAAATATGGTGGTGGTAGTGTGATGGTCCGGGGTTGTTTTGCTGCTTCAGGACCCGGAAGGCTTGCTGTGATAGATAGAACCATGAATTCTACTGTCTACCAAAAAATCCTGAAGGAGAATGTCTGGCCATCTGTTCGTCAACTCAAGCTGAAGCGATCTTGGGTGCTACAGCAGGACAATGACCCAAAACACACCAGCAAATCCACCTCTGAATGGCTGAGGAAAAACAAAATGAAGACTTTGGAGTGGCCTAGTCAAAGTCCTGACCTGAATCCTATTGAGATGTTGTGGCATGACCTTAAAAAGGCGGTTCATGCTAGAAAACCCTCAAATAACGCTGAATTACATGAATAACGCTGAAAAATGAGTGGGCCAAAATTCCTCCAGAGCGCTGTAAAAGACTCGTTGCAAGTTATCGCAAATGCTTGATTGCAGTTATTGCTGCTAAGGGTGGCCCAACCAGTTATTAGGTTCAGGGGGCAATTTCTTTTTCACACAGGGCCATGTAGGTTTTGAGTTTTTTTTCTTACTAAATAAAAACCATCATTTAAAACTGCATTTTGTGTTCAATTATGTTATCTTTGACCAATAGTTAACGTTTTTTTGATGAGCAGAAACATTTAAGTGTGACAAACATGCAAAAGAATAAGAAATCAGGAAGGGGGCAAATAGTTTTTCACACCACTGTATAATACTCCCAACCACTTTATATTCACTTATTGTGGTTGTCTGATTTTTAGTTTAGCTGCACTTTAAAGTGGATCCGAGACAAACTTTTACTCATTGCATAATTAGGTTCCTTTCATTTAGTTTATATGGCATTCCATAAGCCAAATATTTTTGTTGTAATACTCTAATTCCCTATAAACTAAACAAGCCTCGCCCACAGCTTTTTCAGAGTGCCTTGGCAGTCAGTCCCATGTAGCAAGGGCTTATGGGAGCTCAGTCTGGGTAGGAGGTGGTGGAGCTTACTAGCCAGAGATTTCAGAGGCAGAGGTGAGGAGGGAGTAGGAGAGGGGAGTGACGTTTTCACAGGCTGGGGCCTGGAGATGCTATCAGCTTGCCTGTGTGTAATGTGACAAACAGAACATGGCTGCCCTCGTGTCACAGGAAGAAATAATCATATAGGGCTGGTGCACACCGAGCGGCTTTCAGCGTTTCTGCAGCCGCTTGCGGCTGCAGATACGCTTGGTCAATGTATCTCAATGGGGTGGTTCACACCAGAGCGGGAGGCGTTTTGCAGAAACGCATACTCCCGGGGTGAGGCATTTTTTGGATTGCAGATGCGTTTCTGCCTCAATGTTAAGTATAGGAAAACCGCAAACCGCTCTGAAAAACGCCTGTTCAGAGCGGCTTTGCCGGCGTTTTTGTTACAGAAGCTGTTCAGTAACAGCTTTACTGTTACAATATATGAAATCTACTACACCAAAACCGCTACACAAAACCGCAAAATGCTAGCTGAAACGCTACAGAAAAAGAAAAAGCGTTTCAAAATCTGCTAGCATTTTGCGGATCTGCTTGCGGGTTTTGGTGTGCACCAGGCCATACTGTTTAAGCTGTTTGCAGCTAGATTTGCTGTGTAAACTATCTAAACTTTAGATAGACAAGTTACTTATTATAGTTATTCATCTCAGATCAGTTTAAAAAAAGTGCATATGTGGAATGTATAAAAATTTGCCTGTCTGGGCTTGCAATGCTGTCTTCCTGTGCTAATGTCAGATATTGCTTGACTGGAATAATCATCAATTCCTAAGCGTTCTAAACTCTTCCCATCACCGCCTACAGGAAGTAATCAAATTGTGCTTGGATCTCTGACTTATAGCAACTTCTCCAGAGGGCATCGGTGAGATAAAAAATAAAACAATCTTGTGAATACTGAACATTCATATGTCTACTAATTTAAAAAAAAAAAAAAAAAAAAAAAAAAAAATCTGTTTACTCAAAATCTATTTTTTAACTCAAAACTGTGCTACAAATATACTGGAGAGGTTTCTGTTACAAATGTGCATGACAGGCCAGGTCATTCTAAACTAACTGATAATGTTTATGCACAAAGAGCTGCTTTTAAACTCAAGGCCAGCAGATGCAGATCAGAGCGTTCCGTTAGCTTCCCAAATCTCCCACAATTCAAGGAACAAAAAAGTCAAGGAGTGCCCTGTGGTTACCTCCATTACCATACTACCTGTCATTACACAGCAGGGTATGTGGGTCAGCAGCTGGATCCACGATCTTCTGTCCCATACAGCTGAGTCCACTTTAGCATAAAGAAAAACAAGGATGCTAAATATACAAGTTCACTGAAAGGAGTGAGATTTCAAAAGGGATCAGGCAGGGCTTGTGAGTGCTGATAGCTTAGAAAAGTTAATACAATGCAAGAAAACTTTATAATGCAGGTATGCCTCATGAGAACTGGGGGAACAGCCACTGTTACAGTGTACCCAAGGCGAACCTCTGGCACAAAAATAAAAAAATACCTAAGTGGGAAGCCTCTTGATCCTAAATGCTTCCCATGCAGTCCCGTCGCACAGCGCAGACCACCAGAAGATTACCAACAAGGGCTTGTTGGCGGGAATTTCAGGGCTGTGCTCCTCTCCATGCACAGGCTCAGCTGAGGCTCCCTTCTCCTTAGGCAAGTATATATTTTTATGCCTTAGGATTTTTTTATTTTTTAGAAAGAAGTCATGATGTGACTAATGTCAGTCTTCTGACAAGGGATGCATTAGCTCAGAATCATTTTCATCTCAGTGGCTATTCACTATAAGGCCCCGTTCACACTGCACGCGCTTCCAGCCGCGTTTTGGAAACGCATGCGGGAGGCAGACGCGCACGTCAGACAGTGCATAGACTGCACTGTCTGATAACACTGCATGCGTTCCGGGAACGCATGCCGCACACATTGATTGCAAAAATGCGCGGCTGCCCCATTCACTTTTCAGTGATGGGATCAGCCACGCAACGCATACAAACGCGGATGGCGTGCGTTCGCATGCGTTGCGCACGCATGGCCGTCCGCATTTGTAGTGTGAACGGGGCCTTAACATCACTGTCCCAGGACAAGCAAGGAGATTAGGGCACTCTGCCTGCATAGTAGTTTCACGTGAAAGGATCACCAATCATTTAAAGTGATTGGTTGCTCCCACGATTATCACGATAGGCATACTCCAAAGCAATAGAAGCTTAGCTATAGGCCAGTATAGTAAATACCTGGATTGCTAGACTTTGAAGGACCAGCATTCCAACTGGCACAGAAATGAAAGTTATAAGCATGAGATAAAGCCACTTTTGCCATGTAATCCCTTGTAAAATCTCACTTTACAAACATATTACATTATTCAGCCTATTCTTAATATGCCCAATATAACCACTTCCCAGTGTCTAAGACTCCACTATGGCCACTTAGGATAGCATGTCAACTCTAGGGTCCCAACTGTTCAATGTTGCAAAAGCTAATCAAAATCCAAGGGACAGCTGATTATTCAAGCTGCAAATCAACAGCTCCAATATCTGATCAGCCCCAGTAAAGCTTGGGTTCAGCCCTCCTCCCCCAATAACTCTGATCCCCAGTGAATTATTTTGCAATGAACTGAAAAACCCCAAGACTACAAAAAAAAAAAAACCACTCCATAGTGGAAACTAAAACTCATCAGAACTTGCAAGCACCCCATCATTTACTATACGACATCAAAAAACTAAGTGCTAGTCTAGTTTAGGGGACCCAGCAGGAAACTTTATAGGGGACAGTTCTCCAATCACCACAAGCTCTGCAGCACAAAGCGTTGCGATTGGCTGAATAGTGTGGGCGTAGTTTACTACAACCTAACTGAAACATAGCAGTTCCAGAGTAAGGATGTTGTCCACCCAATTAAATTAGCTGAATTACACTAGACCAGCGACAAACTATATCCCTGATGGGAAGGAGTCTTATTTATTGCTTTTAGGGACGCTCGCACCCTGCCAGTATGTAAGGAGGAATTCTCCCTGTTGCCAAAGTCTTTAGGAGCTGTTGAGACTACCATCTGGGAAATGACCCCATATTTCCACAAAAGTAGTAAAGAGAACGTACCCCTCAATTCACTAAGCAGTTTAGACTAGTCTACTGATGGTTTTTAGTCTGCTGGTTTGGTGTAATGTTTTAGACCTGGTCTATAACATTTGGTAATTAGGTTGGTAAAAGCAGGGTAAAGGATCAAAAGAAGCAATTCACAAACAAGGAGTAACCACACTCACTTCTGACAGAGATTAGACCAGCTGATTTCTGTCGGTAAAGTAATTATATGAGGTATTTTAGATGTGAGGATGGAACCTTTTGAATTATGCAGGAGTTTCATTGTATGCAGAGGAGAGCTCATCAAAGGAGAAGGCTGTCAGTCATAGCTACTCGTTTGTGAATTGCATCTTTTGATCATTTCCCCTGCTTTACCCACCTAATTACCAAATGGTTTAGACCTGGTCTAAAAACATTCAGTATTTATTAGTGAATTCCCTCTTGATGCAATGGATTTATATCAAACAATCAGTAGACTAGTCTAAACAGCTTAGTGAATTGAGGCCATGTGGGATAAAGATTGCAACAAAACAGATCCCCTGCTCTTTCAAGACCGAACAACACTTGGGTTGGGGTTTCATTTTAGTATTACAAATAAGAAGCCAACACTCTTCCATACAACAAATACAGGCTTCTGCTTCCAACATGAGGCCGGTTGCCATTTACTATCATCCATCTCAGATGGAGAACATATGTTCGAGGAACAGATAAGCAATAAGCAGTGTGTAGTGCTCAGTTTATGGGAAACAATTCAAGAGCAGTCTAAATTACAAGTTTGTTTGTATTCTACCATATACACATAACAACTTGTTGGGCCTTTTTCTTACAAATCCCTCTGAGCCCCATGTCCGCCAACTACGCAAGTTAAAGCATCATAGCCTTTTTGTAAGGGGCAGGGCTACAGGCCGGCAGACACATGGACAGGTTTGGAAGGAAAAGACGAAATAGGTTGTTGTAACTGTTGTAGTGGAAGGCTAACAACTGTTTGTGGCTTAGGCTGAATTTGTACTTTAAGAATTCTTGGGATTTGTTTTTTATATACGATAAACCACTTCAAACTATACTCTACCCCCAACCACCCCATGGCTAGATCTGCATTAGGTAAGTGCTGAGATCCTTACCATGTTGAAAGGCGACAAGGACTGCTCTTTAACTCCTACAACGGAGCAAGCCGGTCACCTAAAAAAGAAACTGTCAAGAGAGGTTTACTAGTATTGTATCATGAAAACACATACAGTCTTCAGTAACCATTTACATTTAAACCTAGCATGTATGAACTTCAGGTCATACAAAGACCAGTGCAAAGGTCAGCAAGTCATGGTAACCAAATGCAGATAACTCAATTTCAGAATTAAAAAAAAAAGTTTTTGATTACCATGTGTTGCTGTACTTCACACTACAATAAACAGAAGATATGCAAATATCCGCTCAAGAAACCAAAGAGATGATGGACTAAGCTAAGTGCTGTTTATTACTTAACTGGCAGCCAAAAGATCATGTGTTCCTGACTTTCACTGGTCATTACTCCCAGTTCCCACTGAGCAGAAATGTGCATATCTTAACTTCCTGATTAACACTGATAATATAAATGTATAATCATTACAAGGTCAAACCCTCAACCACCCCAATCTACACAGCTATTTACAAATCTAAGTATTTTCCCATCGAGTCACTTGTTACAACTGTTGGTACATCCCTGGGGGTCGATGCGTCTGTGTGCAATACATCAGTCATGTTCCATAGCTTCGTAGCTGTATATCTAGTAGAACATGATGCGGCTGGATACCAAGACAACTGCAAGGTATCACATTACACCCATTAGTTATAACAGGCAGGTTACAGCCCTCAAAAGCATGCCAAGCACCGCACAGTGCCCACCCACAGGATTTGGTTCTTGGATATAGAGATTGCCGCACCTTGCTATAAAAAAAAACAGATAGGAATCCTGAGGCGGACAGCCTAGATTCATACTAGTTAGGTCACATGATGATACAATAGACGCTCTTTATGAAGAATATCACCAAATCTGGGGAGGGCTGCCACTTTAGTAGATCAAGCAGGTTACATCTCTCGAGCATGCCCCCAGCACTCAGCGTTTGTTCTTGGATAGATATTGCCAGGCTGGCCAAGTATCAGGTGTGAAGCATGGCGCAGGCAGCCTAGAATTATACTGGTAATGTCATGTGATGAGGTTTGCTTAGAACAATATACCCCCATTTATAAGGAACGTCAGATCTGGGGATGGCTGTTATAGAGTCTGACCAGGATATAATGAGGGCTGCACTCAGCATGCAGGCCTCCCCTACACTCAGCTTCTATAGGGGGATCTCCTGCTGGCTGCCCTTCCCCACAGCATGCATGGCGTCTGCAAGGCTCTTCCCACAAATCAAGATACTTGACCCTACATTTTGGCCGCAGCAGCTGCGCTCCTGGCACAAGCAGTGCAGAACTCCACCGACAGTCTGTCCTTGTCCACGTGCAGGCACACCCCTCCTCCTGCAGGGGGCGCCTGTGGCTCCTCCTCCGGCAGCACCACAGGCATGGCGTAATCGTGCTCCTCCTCCTCCGGCCGCCTCCTCTCCGCGCGCTCGCTGAAGAGTGACGTGGACAGCTTGAGCCCGCCCAGGCCCGTGAGGCGGCCCAGCAGCTGCGAGAGCGCGCTGTCGTTGGCCAGCACCGCCCTCAGGTAGCGCGCCTCCTCCTCCAGACGCCGCGCGCGCTCCCGCAGCTCGCGCCGATCCCGCTCCAGCCGCTGGTTGTCCTGCGTGAGGCGCGCGACCTGCTCCTCGAGGCCCGTGACGTACTCCTTCTTGCGCAGGCGGTTGAGGCGCGCGGCCATGGCGTTCTTGTTGCTGTCCCTGTTGTTGCTGGGCCTGCGCGTGGCGGCGGGAAGCGGGCGCGCGCCGCCGGCTGCAGCATCTGATGTGACGTCATCCATCTTGGTGGTGATGGCGGCTGAGGGGGCGGAGTCCGTGTCGCTGAGCTGGAAGATGGCGTCACCCTCGTCGTCGCAGGCGGCCAGCTCTTGCAGGAGGTCGGCCAGGGAGGCCTCGGCGGGCTGCGGGTCCCCTTCCTCCCACCAGGCCGAGGCCTGATCCGCGCGCAGCAGCTCGTCCAGGCCGGAGATAAGCTCCTCCTCCTCGCAGGCCGCGTCGCACGCCACAGCGCCGTTCTTTCTCGGCCTCCCGCGGGGCAGGCTGACCTCCGGTGCGGCTCGGCTTCTCTTCCGCGGCCTCATCATAGCGTGCAGGCGGCTCCGGCTGTGACGCGCTTCTGGTACTTTCCGCCACACGGAGACTGCTGAGAGCTGCGAGGGCGCCTGACCAGCGCAACCGGAAACAGGAAATGAGTCACGGGAAAGGGAGCGCCGCCCCCTATAACATAACCGTGTAATCACGCCCCCTCCGATAGTGCAACTCCGCATGCGCATGGGAAGTTCGGATCTTTTCAATGATCCGGATGATTCGAATCGGATCATTGAAAAGATCCGGATCTTTGATCCGAATCTCGGATCATTTTACTACTGAAGCATTCGGGGGTGAAATGAATAGCAGGACAAGACTTTCCTTGCTGTGGACAGGAGAAGGGGAGGAGGGTGGACACACAGAGAAGGGGAGATGGTGGACAGAGGGCAGGGAGTGGACAGAGAAGGGAGGAGGGACGAGCAGAGAGCAGAAATGTTTGTTTGCTCACAATACCCACATGCTGCAATCATACAATTTTACATATATTTCACCTATATGCTCATCTGTGTACTTTGAATGCAAAGTACAGTGAGGTGAGGAGCACTCCAGCGACAGGAGGTGTGCCACGACCCCGTCCCAGTGTCTCTTGGGACCAGTGCAGTCAAAGGATGAATGGGTCGGCACCACCAATAGTAAATAAAGCTCTTTAATGAATCAAAGCATAACAGTGACAGACGCTGTTTCGGGCTGACAAGCCCTTCCTCAAACTACTTTGAATGCAAACGTCGCACAGTGAAAGAAAGCATTCCCAGAAGTAATGTGCAGCTGTTTAGGAGGATCAATATTGCGCTGCAATCACAGTGCCTGCAAAGTTACTGAGCCATAGCTCCCAACTGTCCCTTTTTCGGAGGGACAGTCCCTTTTTGGGAGCCCTGTCCCTCTGTCCCTCTTTCCTCCTCATTTGTCCCTCTTTGAGGAGTTTGTCCCTCTTTCTATGTAAATATATACATTTCTATACTACAAATGTGTTTGATTGACTCTAAACTTTATTCCCAACCTTTAAATGGATATATTACTAATTTTAAATTGTTAATATGAAGGAAAATGAACCAGGATAGAAAGGACCAGTGTGGTTTGAATTATAAAACAACATATGTTTCTTATGAAATCTTTATGGTATGCGTGACTAGAGGCGTGGTGAGGGCGTGGCCAGGGGTGTGGCTTAGGTGTCCCTTTTTCTCATCTCAAAAAGTTGGGAGGTATGCTGAGCTGTGCTGAGCTGAGCCAAAAGCTTCCAATGTGTTCACTGTGCACAACTACGGAACAGACAGCCTATAATGAGCAGCACATTATAGCCAGTATGTGTGCTCTACACATATCTGGCAGTGGCACCGATGTCCCCTCTCTCTCATCTACCTGTCTCCCTGCAAGGCTGCCTCCCATCCAACAGAGCGATCCCTGCTTCCAGGACCCCGCTGCCCGCTGAGAGGGGGCGTGTCGCTCCTGGCCCCGCCCCTTTTGCGATCCGAATCACTCATTCGGATGATTCGACTCACAAAAGAGATTCGGATCTAAGATCCGAATCGTTCATGATCCGGACAACACTAATGCGCAGTAGGAGCCTGTTTTCCGTTTAATTGTGCTAGAGATGCGAAGTTCGGATCTTTTCAATGATCCGGATGATTCGAATCGGATCATTGAAAAGATCCGGATCTTTGATCCGAATCTCGGATCATTTTACTACCGAAGCATTGGGGGTGAAATGAATAGCAGGACAGGTCTTTCCCTGCTGTGGACAGGAGAAGGGGAGGGGGGTGGACACACAGAGAAGGGGAGAAGATGGACAGAGGGCAGGGAGTGGACAGAGAAGGGAGGAGCAGAGAGCAGAAATGTTTGCTTGCACACAATACCCACATGCTGCAATCATTATGCTTTACATGTATTTCACCTGTATGTTCATCTGTATACTCCCAACTCCCATTCCCCAAAGCATTCCCAGAAGTAAAGTGCAGCTGTATAGAGCAGTGCATGAGGATCATATTGCACAGCAATTACAGTGCCTGCCCTGTCCGAGCCCAGCATGCTGCCTGTAACTTAACTGAGCTGTGCCAAAAGTTTCCAATTTGTTCACTATGCACAACTGCGGAACAGACAGCCTATAATGAGCAGCACATTTCAGCCAGTATGTGTGCTCTACACATATCTGGCAGTGGCACCCATGTCCCCTCTCTCTCATCTACCTGTCCCTGCAAGGCTGCCTCCCCTTCAACAGAGCGATCCATCTCTGCTCTGCTTCCAGGACCCCGCTGCCCGCTGAGAGGGGGGCGTGTTGCTCCTGGCCCGCCCCTTTTGCGATCCAAATCACTCATTTTGATGATTCGACTCACAAAATAGATTCGGATCAAAGATCCGAATCGTTCATGATCCGGACAACACTATTAAACACCCCAAATATCTTTGCTTCCGCTCCACCTACGCTCAGACATTTTCAGGGTAGGGAGGAGGGGACCCCTCTGTTATAATTTAAGTAGGCCTCAGTTATTTGGACTGAGTTAGTCAAAAAGGCTTGAGGAGCAGACCTGCCCTTTAAGGGATTTTCTCTTAATGAGAAAATCTGCAGTTCTGTCAGCAGACCTAGAACATACCAAGAAGCTGTTCTGTGGACAAGGCCGCAGGTCTCGCTGACCTCAGCTTGTACGCCACTGGAACAATAAACATCAGCCATATTTAATAAACATCCACATTTCAGTAAGTAAAGGAAAGGTGACATTAAATATTAATCGAGTGGGTGGGTATTATGACACCACGAGGTGGCCCAACCAATAGTCTGGTCTAGGGGAGGGCGAATATGATGTCACAGTTAACTCTTTCCTAGTCGGTATTAAAACGGAGGTGGGCGATCAGAGCTCACTCTGCTTCATACTTTCATGCCCTCCATCTCTGACTTCTACTGACTGGAACCCAATTATTTCTCTAAGCATGTTCATTCCTTTCTGTAATCTGATATAATGTATGCTGTACATAGGTAGTCTAGATGTAATATAGAGTAGATGCAAGAAGACCTGGGTACCTTCAGCAGGAGGGTACTCACGCAGCTGTAACGCAACATGGAAGATTGGCTTTGCTAGGGTGTGAGGAACTGTATCTATCTGTATCTGTTTCATGAATAAACTCCTTAAACGTTGAAGAAGCCTGAGAAAGTCTATCTCCTGCTTGCTGTGTGAGGAGTCATGTTTGCAAACTCCTGCTGATGAGTTTGCTGGTGCCGGAGCAAAAGGTGGTTATTACAATTGGTGCCGAAACCCGGGCACAAATAAGAATTGATTTGTTTGTATTTTGATTTCAGGAGTTGGGCAATATGGAATCGAGACAGCTGCAGTGCTGGCAGCAAAGATGGAGATGTCAGTCGGATAAGCGAAAGGTTCCCGATGCCAATCTAAGTTTGGAGAAACACGAGATTCCTGAAATTGGAAAGAGACTAAAACACAAGATTCCTGAGATCGGAAAATGTCTAAAAAAACTGACTGAGAAAAGCATAGTGCAAATTGCTAATGTTTTTCTTTCCCAAGGTGGTGCTTTTATAATGAAGAGTACCGTGCTGATGGTGATCCTAGATTGCCATTTCGTCCTAGGAGAACGAAGAGAGGACATTCTCATGTATAATAAGGGGTTAATGAGAATGCAAGGCCCAAGCATGTTAATGTTTGGTGACAAAGGTACTAATCCTTTCACACCTCCCTCCGCTTGGCACAGATGGACCATGCAGGGACGGAGGAAAAGAGCACTTGTGCCAGGAGAAATCAAATTTCATGGCACAATGTGGGTGAAAGGTCTGAAGGGTCAGGTGTGCGGGCAGTGGGAATTGAATGGCAGTGTAAATCTGCTATTGAATGCCACACTCCCAGAATCGATGCACCGATCCAAAGGTTTGTTCAAAGGTACATTGCAGTACAATGGGTACATGCAAAAGGTGGAGTGTGTGATTCAGGGGTACCTTGTCTTGGTTATGCAAAGTGAGATGGTTCCAGATTGGAGAGGAACGAGCAGGAGGCGTCAATTCTTCTACCAGAGAGACGCAGGGGACAACATCACACTCTGGAGCTACCAACAGAGAGTGCCTCTGAAACAACTATACACACATAAAGGCTGGAAAGCCGAGGGTTGGTGGTTCTCGAAACAAGAAGTAAAAATCGAGATCTAGCCACATTTCCAGGTGACAAAGAGGGTGGGGAGAGTGGTCCCGGGGGAGGGAAAGCCAACACAGGGAACCCCATTCACACCACACGGGTCACCACAGGGGACGATATTACACAGTCCATATGCAGCCACTTATCCTCATGCTAGTTGGGTAAGTGAAGAGGTACTCTTAATTGAAAGATTGCAGAGAGTACAGTCTTCCCGACCTCAGGTACACATTGTGCCTCAGGACATAAGGGGGGAAGAGGTCCAATCAGGACAGTTGGGGGCATATTTTGTCAGGGAGATGCTTAAAGATCCTGTGCAACTGAGATTGGACAAGGGGAGGTATATCGATTTTTCTGGAGAAGGATCTTTTGCATGGCAGCTTCGAGATGTTTGGGTGAACAAATGGAAACGGTGCAACATTCTTTTAGGCACCGCCATTTCCTTAGTTCCCACCTCAACACATGTCTTACACCAGGACCTGAGAGGTCAAACCTTTTTGGTGCTAGACGGGGAGGTGAAACGAGTAGAGTTGTCCTCATGCGGGCAATTCTTGCAGAAGTACCTGCGTTGGCCGGGGCAAGTCAAATTTAGTGAAGAAGCCTGCAGGCTCAATAACGCAGAATGCGAGGCTACCATTCAAAAGATCCACCCTGAAGCCCAACCGATAGTTCCGGTGGCTGAAGGAAAGGTTTGGTTTTCTAACATAAGGTCTAATGATGCATTCAAGGTATATTCTCATAATTGTTCCGATAAGGGGGAGTTTTCAAGGGGAACATATTGGGTGAGCGGAGATCCCATATGGATCCAGTCATCCAGGTTTGATGACGTTGTTTCTCAAATTGTTAAGAGAACTCTAAAGTTCAAAGGTTCACGTGAAGTTCCCATCCTGAAAGATAACAAGACATGGGACAAAGGGGAACAGGTTTTGACCCAAGACGACCACACTTTGTTACAAAGGTTAAACAAACAGTACACTAAGTTAGAGGTAAGATTTCACCATGATCCAGGTGATCTTAACGAGGTAGAACACAAAAATAAGCAGGTGAGTTCCAGTCTGACCTGGTGGAAAAGGTTTCCGGTGATGTTCCAGGGACACTCGGACTGGGCCTCTGCAGTTCCAAAGTTCTTTCTACACCCACTGGTCGTCTGGATGGGGATGACAACTTTAGGCACCATTATCCAGGTGAGGTTGCGTGTTAAAATTACGTAAAACAAATTAACCTGGTCCAGAGATTGGTGCCTCATAAACAATAATAATCTCATGAACCAATATTTTTAAATTAAGGGATATACAGGGTTACGGGTATAGGTTTAGTAGTACCGGTGATGGAGTTGATTGTATAAAGGCGTTCTTTTAGAAGGCACCTGGCACTGCTCCATTGAGTAACAAACACACAAGTTTCACTTTTCTGTGGTCATGCAAGTTTGTGAGTGATACGCAAGTGACGCAAATGCTGAGCATGTGGTATAGAGGGACTTAGAAGTAGGGCCTCCCCAGAGAGCCTGGTTACAGGAAGACCAAGAGGTCGTGCTCTCTCTCTTCAAGGGGTAACCACCGAGAGCAGAGAAGTTGTGTGAGCACGAACATCGGAAAGTGAAACATAAAGAAAGAAACCAGGTACTGGTAGGTTCAGAAGCTGGGATCTGCGGGTCAAGCCGTTTTAGGGGGGATTGTTATAATTTAAGTAAGCCTCAGTTATTTGAACTGAGTTAGTCAAAAAGGCTTGAGGAGCAGACCTGCCCTTTAAGGGATTTTCTCTTAATGAGAAAATCTGCAGTTCTGTCAGCAGACCTAGAACATACCAAGAAGCTGTTCTGTGGACAAGGCCGCAGGTCTCGCTGACCTCAGCTTGTACGCCACTGGAACAATAAACATCAGCCATATTTAATAAACATCCACATTCCAGTAAGTAAAGGAAAGGTGACATTGAATATTAATCGAGTGGGTGGGTATTATGACACCACGAGGTGGCCCAACCAATAGTCTGGTCTAGGGGAGGGCGAATATGATGTCACAGTTAACTCTTTCCTAGTCGGTATTAAAACGGAGGTGGGCGATCAGAGCTCACTCTGCTTCATACTTTCATGCCCTCCATCTCTGACTTCTACTGACTGGAACCCAATTATTTCTCTAAGCATGTTCATTCCTTTCTGTAATCTGATATAATGTATGCTGTACATAGGTAGTCTAGATGTAATATAGAGTAGATGCAAGAAGACCTGGGTACCTTCAGCAGGAGGGTACTCACGCAGCTGTAACGCAACATGGAAGATTGGCTTTGCTAGGGTGTGAGGAACTGTATCTATCTGTATATCTGTTTCATGAATAAACTCCTTAAAAAGACACTGAAGCGAAAAAAAAATGATGATATTATGATTTGTATGTGTAGTACAGCTAAGAAAAAAAACATTAAGATCAGATACATCAGTGTAATTGTTTCCAGTACAGGAAGAGTTGAGAAACTCCAGTTGTTATCTCTATGCAAAAAAGCTATTAAGCTCTCCGACTAATTTAGTCGTGGAGAGCATGGGCGTCCGCAGAAAATTTTCCAGGGGGGGGCAAAAAGTGCGGAGTTAAAAATTTGGGCTGGTGTTGTGTGGCGCGCGTAGGTGTGGTCGTGAGTGGAGACAAGTTTACATGAACTAAGCAATGGTGGGACATTAGATTAGGACAGTGGTGGCGAACCTTTTGGAGGTCGAGTGTCCAAACTGCAAAGTCACTTTACTATCACAAAGTGCCAACAGCAATTTAAACTAAATACAAACGTTTTAACTCATACATGAACATTATGGAAAATTAAGTTGAAAATAAACTGTGAAGATAAACAATTTCATCCATCGTACTCCTGAAAAAAATTATTCATTTTTTTTAGAACCTCCCAGTTTCATTTTCTGTTTTAAAAAGCAGAAAAAGTAGGTTTAATGCTATTGTCTCATATGATGATGATTCAGCTTTTTCCATAGTCTCGCAGTTAGCAATCATGTGACCCCCAACAAGACAAATTCAGCAATCATGAGGCCCCCCCCATCAAGACAAATTCAGCAATCATGAGGCCCCCAACATGACCAACTCAGCAATCATGAGGCCCCCAACAAGACAAATTCAGCAATCATGAGGCCCCCAACAAGACAAATTCAGCAATCATGAGGCCCCCAACAAGACAAATTCAGCAATCTTGAGGCCCCCAACAAATCATGAGGCCCCCAACAAGACAAAGTCAGTAACCATGAGGCCCGCAACAAGACAAATTCAGCAGTCATGAGGCACATAAATAGACAGCTTTTCACATAAATAGGCAGAATGCCCCCTTAATATGTAGACACCTCTCACCTGGCAGCAGTTCCCCAAAATACACTCAATCTGACAGCAGTGGTTCCCCAAAAATAGGTAGCCCCAGGTCTATAGGTGTCCCCAGAATAGGTGGCCAGCGGTATAGATGTCCCCAGAACTGGTAGCCAGGGGTAGAGATGTCCCCAGAACAGGTAGCCAGGGGTATATGTGCCCAGTATATGTAGGCAAGGGTATATGTCCCAGTATATGTAGGCAGGGGGTATATGTCCCAGTATATGTAGCCAGGGGGATATGTCCCAGTATATGTAGGCAGGGGTATATGTCCCAGTATATGTAGCCAGGGGTATATGTCCCAGTATATGTAGGCGGGGGTATATGTCCCAGTATATGTAGGCAGGGGTATATGTCCCAGTATATGTAGGCAAGGGGTATATGTCCCAGTATATGTAGGCAGGTGTACATGTCCCAGTATATGTAGGCAGGGGTATATGTCCCAGTATATGTAGGCAGGGGTATATGTCCCAGTATATGTAGGCAGGGGTATATGTCCCAGACAGTATATGTAGGCAGGGGTATATGTAGGCAGGGGTATATGTCCCAGTATATGTAGGCAGGGGTATATGTCCCAGACAGTATATGTAGGCAGGGGTATATGTCCCAGACAGTATATGTAGGCAGGGGTATATGTCCCAGACAGTATATGTAGGCAGGGGTATATGTCCCAGTATATGTAGGCAGGGGTATATGTCCCAGTATATGTAGGCAGGGGTATATGTCCCAGTATATGTAGGCAGGGGTATATGTCCCAGACAGTATATGTAGGCAGGGGTATATGTAGGCAGGGGTATATGTCCCAGTATATGTAGGCAGGGGTATATGTCCCAGACAGTATATGTAGGCAGGGGTATATGTCCCAGACAGTATATGTAGGCAGGGGTATATGTCCCAGACAGTATATGTAGGCAGGGGTATATGTCCCAGACAGTATATGTAGGCAGGGGTATATGTCCCAGTATATGTAGGCAGGGGTATATGTCCCAGTATATGTAGGCAGGGGTATATGTCCCGGTATATGTAGCCAGGGGGATATGTCCCCAGAAAAAGTGGCCATGTGTGCAGGAGGAGGGGAGCAGCGGAGAGAAGAGGGAGAGCTATGGGCACTCACCTTAGGGGGCTCTCCCTCCCTCTCTCGCTCTCCCCTCCGGAGTCCGGAATGAAGTGTGCAGCGGCTGGCAGCGGTGGGCGGAACTTACCTCCTCTCGTCGCACGCGCCGGATGGATTAGCCGCTACTCTGGCCTGATCCAGACCAGAGTGCGGCACCAGAACTTCCGGCGCAGGAGCGAGAGGAGGTAAGTTCCGCCCACCGCTGCCAGCCGCTGCACACTTCATTCCGGAGGGGACAGCGAGGGAGAGAGAGACCCCTAAGGTGAGGGAAGGGGGGGGAGACGTCCGCCCTTCCCCACTGTGCCCATAGCGCTCTCTCTCTTCTCTGCGTGTTCCCCTCCTGCTGGCTGCACGGGCACGCGGCCAGGGGGGGGCAGCGGGCGGCCAGGCTCGGGCAGATGCCCGGTTTTGCCATATGTGCGGACGCCCATGGTGGAGAGGGCTGTTATCTGACTTTTATTATCTCAACTGTAATTGAACTGTTTACTTTTCCTCTGCTAGAGGAGAGTTCATTACTTTACAGACTGCTCTGAAAGAATCATTTTGAATACTGAGTGTTGTGTAATCTGCACATATTATAGAGTGATGCAATGTTAGAAAAAAACACTATATACCTGAAAATAAAAATATGAGAATATTTTCTTTGCTGCTAATCTTCTAGTAATTATTCATAGTACACAACCAATTCATTATATCATATATTTTTTTTCGCTTCAGTGTCTCTTTAAACGTTGAAGAAGCCTGAGAAAGTCTATCTCCTGCTTGCTGTGTGAGGAGTCATGTTTGCAAACTCCTGCTGATGAGTTTGCTGGTGCCGGAGCAAAAGGTGGTTATTACACCCTCCATCTACCTCTGTGCCAAACTGCAGCCCCCGAGCCCCGCTAGTTCCTGAGACATGTTACTGTAATCTATCTCGGGAACCAACGGGGCTCGGGGGCTGCAATTTGGCACAGCGGTAGATGGAGGGGTCCCCTCCTTACCCTGAAAATTCCGGGAGAGTAGGTGGTGCGGAAGTGGAGATATTTTGGGGGTAATAACATTTAAGTTCCCACTGAGCATGCGTGATACTTACTCAGTGAGGACGGGGGCTTCCGGGTTGCACTATCTGTCATTACACTGGTGTGGTAACAGACAGGGCAGCTCCGCATGCGCAGTAGGAGCCTGCCTCCCATTAAATTGTGCAGCCACGTAAAACGTCCTAAATATCTCCCCTTCCGCACCACTTTAGAGATGGGAAGTTCGGATCTTTTCAATGATTCGGATGATTCGAATCGGATCATTGAAAAGATTCGGATCATTTTACTACGGAAGCATTCCGGGGTGAAAATGACTGGCAGGACAGGACTTTCCCTGCGGTGGACAGAGAAGGGGAGGGGGGTGGACACACAGAGAAGGGGAGATGGTGGACAGAGGGCAGGGAGTGGACAGAGAAGGGAGGAGAGACGAGCAGAGAGCAGAAATGTTTGTTTGCACACAATACCCACATGCTGCAATCATATGCTTTACATATATTTCACCTATATGTTCATCTGTACACTTTGAATCCAAACGTCTCACAGTAAAAGAAAGCATTCCCAGAAGTGAAGTGCAGCTGTTTAGAGCAGTGCAGGAGGATCATATTGCACAGCCATCACAGTGCCTGCCCTGTCCTAGCCCAGCACGCTGTCTACAAAGTTACTGAGCTGTGACAAAAGTTTCCAATTTGTTCACTGTGCACAACTGTGGAACAGACAGCCTATAATGAGCAGCGCATTATAGCCTGTATGTGTGCTCTACACATATCTGGCAGTGGCACCGATGTCCCCTCTCTCTCATCTACCTGTCCCTGCAAGGCTGGCTCCCCTCCAACAGAGCGATCCATCTCTGCTTTGCTTCCAGGACCCCGCTGCCCGCTGAGAGGGGGGGCGTGCTGCTCCTGGCTCCGCCCCCTTTGCGATCCGATTCACTCATTTTGATGATTTCGGATGATTCGACTCACAAAAGAGATTCAGATCAAAGATCCGAATCGTTCATGATCCGGACAACACTAACCGAAATTTTCAGGTTAGGGAGAATTGCAGCCCCAAGCCCCGTTAGTTCCCGAGATAGGTTTGCTGTAATCAGTCTCAGGAACCAGCTGGGCTCGGGGGCTGCACTTTGGCACAGAGCTAGATCGGGGTCCCCTCCCAACCCCGAAAATTTCGGGAGTGTAGGAGGTGCGGAAGCGGAGATATTTCAGGAAAATAACATCTAACTGCCCACTTGGCGCCCAGGATAGCGACACTCTGCATTAGGCACACCCATAGACCTGAGGAAGCAGCAGTAGCCGAGAAACGCGTTGTCATTTGTGCCCCAATAAAAGTTAAGAAGTATCGATTACTACCTTGCGTGTGATTTTCACTGCTATAAGGTAGGAACAAGAGAACCCTTTCTATTATTACTCTATCATTATTACCTTAATACCTACCACTAATATAAGTTTACGGGCGCCTCCTACTCTTCTTGAATCTTTGCCACCCCAGTATAGGGGAGTGCACACTTGGAAGTCATTCCAAGTGGCCAACTTTTTGCCTGGAGCTGCGACCTATATTACTATCAGAAGCAAGGCCGAGTGAGGACGGTACTTCCTCACATGCGAGAAAGGTGGTTGCTTTCTATAGCAACCCAATTTTGTGAGTATATCACTGTTTTACGCACATAGTCTGGTGTCTCATTGATAATACACCAGATCGGGCTCCCGGTCTCTGTGTCTTTTTTGTTTTTTCACAAGAATCAGCTAACTGCCCACTGAGCATGCGTGCAGCACCACTCAGTGCAGAACGGAGCTTTCGGGCGGCCCTATCTGATATTACACCAGCATCTACATGACACAAACAGCAGCTGCTGGCAATTGGCAAAGTAGAGTCCGCTGTGGGGAGGTAGTTACCATGGCAACAAATAACCCCAGCAAGTGGAAAATATTATTAACCCATTCAGGTTCCGTGGTTTTCACGTGAGAAATGTTCACCTCCCATTCATTAGCCTATAACTTTATCACTACTTATCACAATGAACTGATCTATATCTTGTTTTTTCCGCCACCAAGGCTTTCTTTGGGGGGTACATTTTGCTAAGAGCCACTTTACTGTAAACGCATTTTAACAGGAAGAATAAGAAAAAAATGGAAAAATTCATTATTTCTCAGTTTTCAGCCATTATAGATTTAAAGGGAACCAGAGAGGGACGAGGGGTGAAAAAGGGCAAAGATTTTATACATACCTGGGGCTTCTTCCAGCCCCATAAGCCGGAATCGCTCCCACGCCGCCGTCCTCAGCTTCCTGGATCCGCCGGTACCGGGCCCGTCACTTCCGGCGGACGCGGCCAATTGTCCGCATCACAGGGGCTCCCTCTATACATGTACGCATGCGGCTGCGCAGTAAGCAGCCACATGCATATCTGTATGGGGAGAGCACCCTGTGATGTGGAAAATTGGCAGCGGCCGACTTGCCGACTCGCGGCAATGACGGGACCCGGTGGCGGCGGATCCAGGCAGCGGAGGATGGCGGCGTGGGAGCGATCCGTGCGTATGGGGCTGGAGGAAACCCCAGGTATGTATAGTTCATCCTCTCTGGTTCCCTTTAAAATAATACATGCCTCCATAATTAAAACTCACGTATTGTATTTGCCCATATGTCCCGGTTATTACACCGTTAAAATTATGTCACTATCACAATGTATGGCGACAATATTTTATTTGGAAATAAAGGTGCATTTTTTCCATTTTGCACCTATCACTATTTACAAGTTTAAAATGAAAAAAATATAGAAACATTTCATCTTTACATTGATATTTAAAAAGTTTAAACCCTTAGGTAAATATTTACATGTTTTTTTTTTTATTATTGTAATGTTTTTTTTTTATAGTAAACATTTTATTTGATCCACCGTTTGCGCAATTTTCAATTTCCGATTTTATTTGATTAGCCGCACCCAGGCTATGCATATACATAGGTTAGGATTTAGTTAGTGTTAGGCCCCTCCCATGGAGGATTGACTTCTTCGCAGTGGGAGGGACGAGTACTTAATAGGTTGCATGCAAGCTGTTAATGGAAACCAACATCCTCCTCTAGTGGTAGACAGGTCATGTGTATGCTCGGTGTGTATTCGACCCCACAAGTGGGGCTTGCACTCTTTTGCAGGTAGGCACTAGTCTGTTTTTAAGTAGCGCTGCTCATTTCCTTGCTATGTACTAATGTAATTCGTTTTTGGTCAGCTGCTCCCACTTAACAGCCATGCTTTTGGTGTATATGCAGAGCTTCTGTTTGGGTTCAAGGTGCGTTTGTAGTTCCTGGGGGGGGGGCTCAGCGCATCTTTGATGGAGGCCATTCGGAGGCGGCCTGGTGTTGCGCTGATCCACCGTTTGCGCAATTTTATTTGGGTAGTTTTGGGAGGGTGAGAGGTAAAAAATAGATTTATAATGTAAATGTGTGTCCATTTTAATTTATTTTGACTTTCAGTTGTAGTATTACTTTTTGGCCACAAGGTGGCGGCCATGAGTTTGTTTACATGACGTCACTCTAAGCGTAACACACGCTTAGAGTGACGCATCGGGGAGGGAACGGCCAGAAAAGGCGCAGCTTCCGAGAGAAGCTGTCGCTTTTTCAGCGGGGGAGAGGAATCAGTGATCGGGCACCATAGCCCGATACATTGATTCCCTGGCTACCGAATCCGCGGCCGAGAGTGCGCCTGCACGCGCGCGATCGGCCGCGGGAGCGCGCGGTAGCGCGCATGGTTCCTGGACGTAGTTTCTACGTCCAGGAACCAAAATAGGTTAAATTATTTTTATTGTATTGATTAAGCACCGATATATTACGCAGCGCTGGACAATAAATACATACAATGGTACAGAGGATGACAGACGTAAGAAGGTTATACAACATAGAATAGTTATACAAGGCAAACGGTACAAGATACATGGATCATGAGATTTTGGCAAACGGTACAAGATACCTGGATCATGAGATTTTGGGCTTGCTAGGTAGGCCAAGTTAGGGATTGTTCACATTTAAAAAACGAAATTGCTGACGTCAGCGATTTTTAATTTTTTTGCATGTTTTTCCCCCCTCCCGGCGCTTACCTGCGCGCTTTGATTTTTGTGTAAAGCACTTTTCTAAGCGCTTTTTCAGAGCAATTTATTTTTTTTACTTCCTGACGCAAGTCAGGTAGTGAAGTCTTTCGCCCGGGAATGAATAAATACAATGGGCTCTATTCACAAAGCATTACCGCATTCGGTAATGTTCAAAACAGCTGCCTTTACCGATCACCTTTCTAAGTTACAATTCAGTAAACATGGCCCTGCCTAGGAGAACTCATGGAGATCAGTTTGCTCAGTTGATTTGTAAGCATCTGATTTGCTGTGATGACTTCCTGGTTTAACACATGATCATGAGCAGCAAATCAGAGCCTTCCAAATCTATCAGCTGATCAAACTGATCACATGCTTCAAGATGAGTTCTCCTAGACAGGGCCATCCCTACCCAATGTAAATAAATGTAACAAATTCCACAGTAGCGATTGCGATCAGCAAAATCTCAATCGCAGAACATGCAGCATTTTGGGAGTGTTTGCGCTTCAATGTAATGTACTGAAGCGCTGGCAAATCGCTCATGAATCGCTACACATAGCGATTTGTGTGCGATTTTTAATTATTGCAAACTGTAAAAAAAAAATTAAAATAAATCGAAAGGACCAATCAGAATTAAAATCGCTAATCACTATCACAAAGCTTACACTTTTTAAAATCACTACCAAAATCGCTGATGAAATCGCTTACAAACTGCTAATTAAAAATCTAGCGATTGCGCTAAAAATGTGCGATTTGTAGTGGGTTCCAGGCCTGACAGAGCTTTAGAGAATTGTATTAATGCCCTCATTTGCTGCAGATCTGTCACCCATGTCTGCATTAGCCCAGTTTTTACATACAGACCCCATTATCTGAAAATAATCAAACATTTATATCCTGTAGTCTGCCCAGGTGAAAAGAGCTCTGGCAGGCAGACTACAGGATAGAAATGTCTGATTATTTTCACATAATGGGGTCTGTAAAAAAATTCTTCTGAAAACTCCTTTTATAATGAACATCCAGCAAACAGTATTACATGCATTATGCATGAGATTATCAGTTATAAGGCTGGGTTCACAGTGGGACGTTACAGGTGCACGTTAGAGCAGCCTGTAACGCAGCCCACCGCACAGTAATGAAAAATCAATGGGCTGTTCACAGTGCGGACGTTGCGTTACATTGTAACGCTGCGTCACAAGACAACGTACTGTATGCAGTACTTTATACGCGGCAGAGCCGCGTTAGACTGCTTGCACATGCTCAGTAATGTTGGGGAGGAGCGGAGAGCGGCCAGGCACATGGCTAATTAATATGCACTGCACGTTGTGACGTGCAGTGTTTACTTCCTGGAGCGGCCGCTCTGTGCGGCGATTTGCCGGCGGGACCACGTGATGCCGCATGCGCACAAGAGTGCGCATCACGGCATCACTGACGCCAGAGTGAGCTGCACAACGCGGCTCACTCTGACGTCCAGATCCAGCACCACCAGGCGTTCCATTAGGGGGACGTTATGCGACCTTAACGCCCCCTCTAACGCAACGTCCTGGTGTGAAATTAGCCTAAAAGAGATGATTTGAATAGCAGCCAGCAATGAGCCCACATATTAGCGCCATTACTGATTCTCACCATTCTAAAATAGTCATTTATTTTTCAGGCGGTGTTTATCCTGAAAGAAATTGGTTGAATTTATTGGATGTCAACGTGAGCCTTCAGTGTCTGCTGCAACAAGCCTGGTGCAGGACCTTTCGTTGGATTCTCACTATTCTCATTAACTGAATTTACATCAAAACACCCCAGATTCAGTTTATAATCTGATATTTCTTACGCTGCAGAAAGCCTCTAATCCCCGAGGCTAATGCTATTGTTGCTCCGTTTTCATATACAGTTTATCTTTTGTATATAACAACCTTTGGTACTGTTCCCCACAACAGCCTGGTGCAGGACAGTGGCGTAGCAATAGGGGGTGCAGAGGCAGCAACCGCATCGGGGCCCTTGTGCCAGAGGGGCCCCAAGGAGCCCTCCCTCAAGCGCAATATTAGCTCTCTATTGGTCATGTGCTGGTAATAATTATAGATGCTTTGAAAAGTGGTCATCATTAACAAGCTGTTCCCCATTCCTTCCTTGCACCTCTGACACTGTGGCTGTCCTTGGCAGGGGCGCTGGGAAAAAAGGGCACGGGGTTTTAAACGATAAGCATGGATAACGTTTAAAAATGTATTGTACTGTATTTCGTTTAAAATTAATGTTTTATAAAGTTATAAATCATTAAATAATGTGTATGAAATCGGCAATTGTAAAAAGGTTAATCTTCCGTTTAAATAGTGAAACGTATAATAACGTTTAACATTTTTTTTTACTAAGTAACCCTCCCTGTACCTACCCCTAACCCCTAGACCCCCCTGTTGGTGCCTAAACCTAAGACCCCCCTGTTAGTGCCTAAACCTAAGACCCCCCTGTTGGTGCCTAAACCTAAGACCCCCCTGTTAGTGCCTAAACCTAAGACCCCCCTGTTGGTGCCTAAACCTAAGACCCCCCTGTTGGTGCCTAAACCTAAGACCCCCCTGTTGGTGCCTAAACCTAAGACCCCCCTGTTGGTGCCTAAACCTAAGACCCCCCTGTTGGTGCCTAAACCTAAGACCCCCCTGGTGGTGCCTAAACCTAAGACCCCCCTGTTGGTGCCTAAACCTAAGACCCCCTGGTGGTGCCTAAACCTAAGACCCCCCTGGTGGTGCCTAAACCTAAGACCCCCCTGTTGGTACCTAAACCTAAGACCCCCCTGTTGGTGCCTAAACCTAAGACCCTCCTTAGTGATCACTGTATTGTGTGTAGAATAATGTTTTAGAAACAGTAAGGGATAAAATATATTACAATTTACATTACGTACTGATCGCTTTGTTTCGTGAATAATAATGTTTTACAAACAGTAAGGGATAACATTTAAAATAATGTTTTATTGAAATAAGAAACGTAAATCATCACAAGCAGTTATAAAACATGAAAAATCTTCGGGCGCTGGTAAACGTTATTATTCTCGGGCGCCCTTTTTTCCTGTTCGGCGCCCAATAAACGATAATTATTATGGGAGTGAATGGCGACGCCCGATTTGTCCACTAGCCTCCTGTGCCCTTTTTTACTGTTTCTGTCCTTGGCACCCCCCCCCCCCCCCCGCCAACTGCTATCCAACCAATTGTTTTCTTTCTTTTTTTCCTTTCTTTCTTTCATATTTTTGTGGACTGTGCGTAGATGTTTGTGAGCTGTTTTTGGCTGTCACTCCCCTATAGGCGAGTCTTTTATAGCTGCTGTATTCCTGTATATATATATATATATATATATATATATATATATATATATATATATATATATATATATATATATATGTGTGTGTGTATAACTTTATGGCTGCTGTATTCCTGTAGATATGTGAGTGATGATTTTTTTTTTTTTGGTTGAAAGATTGGTGATCTCTGGATAATGCAGAATTTTTCATTTCTTTTCAAAACAAACAAAGCCCTGGTTTAGGTGCTGATACCCATACATGGCTAGATTTCCATCCAATGCAGTGAACAGATCAGTCCATCTCTGATCGGAATCTGATCAGAAGGGGACCGAACACCCCCCCCTCCACTACACACAGTGCAACGCTGCAGTTTGATAGACTTTCAGTAGATTGCATACTGTCTGATACAGTGTAAGGCTATGGGCCATCGACTTAACCACTTCACATCCACGTGATTGATCTCAAATTACGATCAAGGCAGCTCGTAGTGCTGTAGATTTCAGTCTGATCGAATCTGCCAGTAAAAACCCATGTGTGTATGTCTGCATTATATGCATTCTTGGAACAGGGGCATAACAGTAGACCCTGCAAGGGATGCAGCTGCAGGGGGACCCAGAAGACACAGGGGGCCCATCCTGAGAGACTGAAAACTAAGGGCATGGAGAGAAAAAGCTTTCTGCTCTCAGCACAAATGAAAATGGGGCTTTAAATGAACAAATAGTCTTTTATTCTTCCTTCAAAGTTTCTTCCACCGTGAAACACGTGTCAGGCAGTCTTTTTGTGAATTGTAAATTCCGTAATTATGCTCGCATGTCTGTCTGCAATCTGGAAGAAACTTTGAAGGAAGAATAAAAGACTATTTGTTCATTTAAAGCCCCATTTTCATTTATGTGGAATGTGTATGAGATTGTATTAGGGGTGGAACAATACTGCTGTGTTTTTATGGTAATTGTATTGCTCTGCACAATTGCTCTAATGACTGCATCTGCTCAGCCACTGATAACAAATCATACAAAGTTTTGTAGACAAAAATTTGTAGACAGGCCCTATTCAGTGTGCAGGGGAAGGGGGCCCCATCCAAAGTTTTGCAGGGGGGCCTAGTGATTTCTAGTTACGCCTGTGGTGCAGGAGTTGAGGATGTAGGAACTGGGGAAGAATCTGTGCGCATGGATAAGGAAATGGCTCATAGAAAAAAGGCAAAGAGTTGTGGTCAACACATCATATTCAAAATGGGTCACTGTTAGCAATGGGGTCCCACAAGTGTCAGTCCTGGGTCCAGTACTCTTCAATGTTCTTATTAAGGACCTAATAGATGAAATAGAAAGTAACGCTGCCATTTTTGCAGATGATACAAAGTTATGCATAATTATGAACAGGCAGGAAGATAGTGACATACTGTATAAGGGTCTGGGTACTGTATATAGGCACATAAATGGCATATTCAAATATTTGCTGAAAACTGTAAAGCCATGCATCTTGTCCACACCAGTGGTCTAGCACCTTACAGAATAATTGGATGTGGACATCACACTTAGAGAAGGACTTTAAAGTATTGGTTGACCATAAGTTAAGTAATCATATGTCATCAGTGTCAAGCAGTAGCAGCTAAAGCAAATAAAAGTTTGGATATAAAATGGGAAATAAAAACTTGGGATGCTAGCATAATGCTGCCTGTGTTAAACCCCCTTGTAAGGCCGCATCTGGAATATGGAATAAAGTTCTGAGGGCTCTGCATTACCTTCTGAGGGGTCTTAAGACATTGCCTTGCAGCCAATCGGAAGCCCCTGATGAGTCTTTCGAGATGAAACGCGTAGGGCGGAGCCTACGGTGGTACAAGGCGATAGTGTTTTGAATGGTGGCGCGGACTGGCGTCTTTTATGGTTACAGAGGCTGATGCGGTGAGAGCGGTGTCCCGGGAACACCATATACTACGTGCTTTGTAATTTCTGGAACATTGTGAGTGCAATATCTGTTTTTAATACCTTTTAATAAATAGTACTTCACTATGGTCGCTCCTTTTGAGTCCTAGTGTGTGGCTGATCTGAGGTCCGTGAGGGACATGGCTGATCCATGTGCTGCTGACGAGAAGCTGGAAAACACGTGCTGCCCGTGAATATACAGCCCCCCAAAAGCGATTCATATACCTCTTGGCTTAGAGGACGCCTGGGTGAGTGCGGGCTAAGGGGGTGGGGGGGTGTGCCTGTCGCTCACTCGGTGCCGTGGGGAATTGCGGGAGAAGGTTATAAGTCTCACAGGTGGACGTGGTGAAGGGATCATTGAAACTTGTAAGATCCGGTGTCCGCTCATGGCGGAGGAACGCCAAGACCCACGCTGAGCTGCAAGCCTCTGGGTTTCGGCCTGTCTCTGACGTCACTGGAGCGCATGGCGCTCAGCTCCCATTGGATAAGCGGCGGAGGCGCTTTCAGTACGCGCTTCACTCTGTAAACATTAACCACGTGTGTGCATTGTGTGTCAGCCTCTCTGCTGACACGCTTTCCGTTGATTGGTTACTTTGGATTCCTTTACTTTCTGATTGGTTAGTCCTTGTATAAATGAAAGGTGAGCGCCCTCTGTCATCGCCCCTGATAGCCTATGCTGGGCTTGTTGCTGAAACTGCGCTCACACCAAGTTGCCTGTCTTGCTGCCGACTTGTGTCTGTCCCTTGACTAAGCTTCTTTCAGAATGCCTTATCATTGCCGATCTCTGCCCATACCTGACCACGCTTCTCTATTGGATTACCCGTTGCCGACTCAGCAAGTACCTGGATTCCTGACTGCCGCCTGGACCAACCCCTGCTTGTAAAAGGACTTCCATGAGCTTTGCCTGGACTGACTCTGGCCTGTTATTGACCACGCATCTGTCTAGTGATTATACTTCAGCCACAGCCTGCTATCTTGCCATCGTCTGGATTGCTTCAGCCTATAGGCCTCAGGTGAATATTAAGTATACTGTGTTTGCATTGCTATTTGCTGTGGTTATTGATTGCTGTCTGTCAGATTGTATGCTACATCTGCCTGCAGGATATTGTAGTTTGTATTAGGTAGGAGTTTCCGCAGGCGTTAGGGCTGGGCTATAGGTCAGTCATATGGGCATACAGCCCAACTCATAGCAGGTGACCAGACAAACCTGACAACCCTATGAAGTTTTTCTCCTCTTTTTAAAGGACTCATGAGGCCAAAAAGTAAAAAAAAAGTGAAATACCTGCATGATATTTTAATGCACGGACGACGCTATCCGCGCCCTCCGTGCCGTTCCGCAGGGTCCCTGCTGCTCATTAGCCCCCTGGGCCGGCTCCCGACCCCACAGCCCGGATCGGGCTTTCCTGCCTGCAGTAAAATGACCACTTGAGCCGGCAGCGGCTGCGCAGCCCTAGGGCCTCCCCCCTAGTCCTGCCAAGCATGCACTAGGTATGTTTTGGCAGGCAAGGGCTCCAACTGCCAACAACGTACCTAGTATGTTTTTTGGCAGTTTATCCCCCAAGAAGCAGTGGGGAGGGGGGCCGACATCATTTCTCCCTCCCTCTCGATGGGCCCCCCTCCTGTGCTTCCTGTCCCCCGATGGCAGCCGTCTACTCTCTCCTTCCTGTTTCCCTGTATGATGCGTGATAACATACAGGCCATACAGAGATTGGGCGGCCAGAGAGGAGGCTGCTGCTGGAGGGCACACCGCGGGGAGCGAGCGATCGGGTGAGTTAATTACACACCGCACTGCTGCGCACCAGCTCTGCAGGGGCCACAGGATGAGGGCCCATGGAGAGGGAGGGAGGATGATGTCGGCCCCCCTCCCCGAAGTGGCACCTATACCCTCTACCTATACTGAGGTCTCCTATACCTACTACCTATACTAGGGCAACTATTCCTGCTACCTTTACTGTGTACACCTATACCTACTACCTATATTGGGGCACCTATACCTCTGCTACCTAAACTTGGGCATCTATACCTGCTATCTATTCTTGGGCACCTATTTCTGACTATCTATACTGGCTGCACCTATATCTGGCTACCTGTTCTGGCGGCACCTATACCTGGATACCTGTATTGGCGGCACCTATACCTGGATACCTGTATTGGCGGCACCTATACCTGGATACCTATATTAGCTGCACCTATACCTGTATACCTGTATTGGCAGCACCTATACCTGGCTACCTATATTGGCTGCACCTATACCTGGATACCTGTATTGGCAGCACCTATTTCTGGCTACCTATATTGGCTGCACCTATACCTGGACTGGGGGCATCTATTCCTGGCTACCTATACTGGCTGCAACTATATCTGGCTACCTGTACTGGCAGCACCTATTCCAGGCTACCTCTACTGGCTGCACCTCTGTCTGGCTACCTACAGTATATTGACTGCACCTATGTCTGGCTACCTGTACTGGCGACACTTATTCCAGGACAGAAAAAGTGGGATACCAATACATATCTGGTATCATTGGATTTTGCAGTATCAGGGATTGAAATCAGGGATATAAATAAAAGGAAACCAAAATAATAATAATAGTAATATTACAAAACAGTAATTTTTTTGTCTGTAAATGTAATTCTTCTTTGAAAAAAAAAATTATTATTTTTATTTCACTTTTTTTTTTAACATATTTCACTCAAAATGTTTGTTATATCTCCAGAAACAATACAACATTTAGTTACAGTGTACAAGCCCAATTCATTACGGAAAAAACAATATATAATGTGTCCTATTTTATGTAAATTTTCTTTTAAAAAATCCTAAGTAAACCTAATGAGTGCAAAATATCTAAAAACTGCTTGGCAGTAGATGTTCGCGTTTAGGACAAATCGGCTGACAGGGAAAGGGTTAAAGGGACCCTGAGCAGGTTCTAAAATCAGAATTTCCACTTACCGTGGGGCTTCCTCCAGCCCACCGTAGGCCGCGAGGTCCCCCGGCGTCCTCCTGGTTCCTCTCCCGGTCCCGCTTGTCTGCTCCGTTATTGTATAACTTTGGCCTGAAGTCGTCAGGGCTGCTTCCTGCTTGGCCAGCTATTTGTCATCACGCCGGCTACACGTCATCATGCTGGCTGGCGTGAGAGTCCTGCGCATGCACAGCTCAATATTAGAGAATAGGGTCAGGGGCGTAATAACAGACCCTGCAAGGGATGCAGTCGCAGGGGGGCCCAGAAGCCGCAGGGGGACCTGTGATGGGGGGGGGGAGTTTCTTTTTTCCTGTCCTGAGAGACTGACAACTAAGGGTGCGGAGAGAAAAAGCTTTCTGCTCTTTGCGCAATTGTTCTAATGACTGCATCTGCTCAGCCACTGATAAGGAATCATACAAAGTTTTGCAGACAAGGATTTGTAGATAGCCCCTATTCAGTGTGCAGCAGGCTCTTGTGTACAGCGCCCAGCCCCCAGTCTCTCTACCCCCCTCCCCAAGTGCTGTGTACTGTAGTGATGCTGGAGGAGTCTACAGAGCCAGTTCTGCCCCCAGCCTCTTCACCCCCTTCCCAAGTGCTGCTGTGTACTGTAGTGATGCCAGAGGAGTCTGCAGGGCCCCTCCCCCAGCCTCTCCACCCCATCCCCAAGTGCTCTGTACTGTAGTGATGCTGGAGAAGTCTGCAAAGCCAGTTCTGCTCCATCAGAGATGGACAGAGTGAGTGTAATAAGAAGCTGAGTCTGGGAGCACACTAGTCTGTCAGTTTTCTGTATGCATATACTGCACATCATGTGTGTTTGTATGTGTGAAAACATGCATGTTTTATCACAGTAGCTAATGTAATTGACAGAAAATGTGTGCTTCACTGCTGCATGGGAAAAACACATTCAAGTGTGCACTTGAATAACATTGGTTCTCAATTTACTTGTGCAGAAAGTGAGGGGGGAGGGGGTCCATTCAAAGTTTCGCAGGGGGGGAGGGGGCCCAGTGATTTCTAGTTATGCCCCTGAATAGGGTCTCTTTAAACACCCATCTGATCACCATTGCTTATCTGCCCTCTTCATAGCTCCATCCTTTCCATTACACATATACCCCACCCCCTTATTTGTCCCTCTCTCCCACCCTTTAGAATCTAAAGTTTAGATTGTAAGCCTTTTTGGCAGGGCCCTCCTCCCAATGTACTCTTCTCCACCACCTTATGGACTCAGTGACCCATATGCAACTCACTTTTTCACCTTTCTCTCCTTAGTGATATTTTCACAACTTGTAAATAAAATACTTTTTATATCACCAACAACCAAACAAATACTCGAAATAATTGTGATAGTACTTTGTCACCTACTTTTTGGTATTTTTTCATTGTAAAGTGCAAAAATTATTTTAAATCGAAGATGTAAAATTATCTCCTGGGAGATAACTCAGGAGAATAAGTGATTTGCATATGGGCCAGTGACTCTATATTGTTACATCACTATTTTGTGGCAATGTCCCTGTGTAACATTGTTTAATATTGTAATGTCTCACCTATCTGTTGTACAGCGCTGTGTAATATGCTAACACTTTCTAAATAAAGTGTAATAATAATATTCTGCTGATGATCTTCTGTTGTCCTCCTCTAGAATTACCTCCTCACATTCACGTTTACAAGATTTCACACGCGCTTCACCCCTCCTCTGGAACGCCCTCCCACAACACATCCATCACTCACCAACCTTTGTTACCTTGAAACGCTCTCTAAAAACTCATTTGTTCCGACAAGCATATGCGCTACCTTAAGCCACTTCCCTTTGTCCTAAGACCAAATTGCACTCCTACTAGGGGCTTGATTCACAAAAGAGTGGTAACTGTTAGCACGGCCGTTTTCGCGCGAATTTTCGCATTGCGCGCGATCACGAATTTTCGCGCGAAATGATAACGTTTTTGCACGCAAACAGGAATTTTTGCTAGAAAACAATATCAATTTCGTGCGGAAATTCAGGTTTCCGCGTGAAAACATTATCGTTTCGCGCGAAAATTCGCGATCGCGCGCAATGCAAAAATTTGCGTGAAAACAGCCGTGCTAACAGTTAGCACCGCTTTGTGAATCAAGCCCTAGGTATCCTAAAACACAAAGCCTCTATATATTTGTTGCATACTACCCCTCCTCCTGTTCCCCCCATTCCCGTTAGATTGTAAGCTCGCAAGGGCAGGGCTCTCTCTCCCCCTTTTGTGTCTTGGAAATCATTATACATTTTATTTATCATGTTACTTTTATCACTGTCATTACCAATTCTGTATTCTGTATTCTGTATTTTGTATCATTTTTGTATTATGTCACTAATTATGTATCTTGTATATTAGTCTGTATTATTATGTACCCCATGTTTGTTTCTTACTTTGTACAGCGCCACGGAATATGTTGGCGCTTTATAAATCAATAATAATAATAATAATTTTGCTGATAATTATTACTGTTGTTATCAACCACTTCTGACATCTCCCGAGTGTACCGCCACCCTCCACCACAAGAGGGAAGCAAAATACAGTATAATTGTTTGCTTGGGTGTGCAAAGATTTGTGTGCTTGGCTAGGCAGACCACAGACTACAAAGACCCCTTCAGCATGCATAGTTACTGAAAGCAAACTTCCCAGCTGATCTCTCGCTTATTGCCCGCAGAAGCTGCATCAGAGGTAGTGGCACAGTTACAGCACAGACATTTAATATTGAGGTTTTACTTCTGTGATTTCTGCGCTTATGGTCGCTAATAGAAGCAGGGCCGGATTTAAGCCAAGGCCGCATAGGCCATGGCCTTGGGCACCACAGTATCAAGGGCGGGTAGGCTGCAGGCTATACTAGGGGGAAGTGAAGGGTAGAGTTGGGCCGAACCTCCGATTTTAGGTTCGCGAACCGGGTTCGCGAACTTTCGCGGAAGGTTCGGTTCGCGTTAAAGTTCGCGAACCGCAATAGACTTCAATTGGGAGGCGAACTTTGGAAAAAAAAATTATGCTGGCCACAAAAGTGATGGAAAAGATGTTTCAAGGGGTCTAACACCTGGAGGGGGGCATGGCGGAGTGGGATACACGCCAAAAGTCCCTGGGAAAAATCTGGATTTGACGCAAAGCAGCGTTTTAAGGGCAGAAATCACATTGAATGCTAAATGACAGGCCTAAAGTGCTTTAAAACATCTTGCATGTGTATACATCAATCAGGTAGTGTAATTAAGGTACTGCTTCACACTGACACACCAAACTGTTCACTGAACAGAACAGGTATGCAGTGGCGGGTTCACTGAACAGAACAGGTATGCAGTGGCGGGTTCACTGAACAGAACAGGTATGCAGTGGCGGGTTCACTGAACACAACAGGTATGCAGTGGCGGGTTCACAGAACAGGTATGCAGTGGCGGGTTCACTGAACAGAACAGGTATGCAGTGGTGGGTTCACTGAACAGAACAGGTATGCAGTGGCGGGTTCACTGAACAGAACAGGTATGCAGTGGTGGGTTCACAGAACAGGTATGCAGTGGCGGGTTCACAGAACAGAACAGGTATGCAGTGGTGGGTTCACTGAACAGAACAGGTATGCAGTGGTGGGTACACAGAACAGGTATGCAGTGGTGGGTACACAGAACAGGTATGCAGTGGTGGGTTCACTGAACAGGCATGCAGTGGCAGGTTCACTGAACAGGTATGCAGTGGCAGGTTCACAGAACAGGTATGCAGTGGCGGGTTCACTGAACAGGTATGCAGTGGCAGGTTCACAGAACAGGTATGCAGTGGCGGGTTCACAG
Source organism: Hyperolius riggenbachi (assembly GCF_040937935.1). Classification (NCBI taxonomy): domain Eukaryota; kingdom Metazoa; phylum Chordata; class Amphibia; order Anura; family Hyperoliidae; genus Hyperolius; species Hyperolius riggenbachi. The sequence continues at coordinate 40,858,174 of NC_090647.1, read as the reverse complement.
AACAGGTATGCAGTGGTGGGTTCACAGTACAGGTATGCAGTGGCAGGTTCACTGAACAGGTATGCAGTGGTGGGTTCACAGAACAGGTATGTAGTGGTGGGTTCACAGAACAGGTATGCAGTGGTGGGTTCACAGTACAGGTATGCAGTGGCAGGTTCACTGAACAGGTATGCAGTGGTGGGTTCACAGAACAGGTATGCAGTGGTGGGTTCACTGAACAGGTATGCAGTGGTGGGTTCACAGACACAGTACAGGTATGCAGTGGTGGGTTCACAGAACAGGTATGCAGCCAGGAACAAGCTAAGCCTAACTAATCTTTCCCTATGAGAGACAGTGCAGCAGCTCGCCCTACTCTCACTAATGCAGGCAGGCACACGAGTGACCGTAATGGCCGCCGCTGCCTGCCTTATATAAGGGGGGTGGGGCTCCAGGGGCTAGTGTAGCCTAATTGGCTACACTGGGCCTGCTGACTGTGATGTAGAGGGTCAAAGTTGACCCTCCATGGTGCATTATGGGGCGAACCGAACTTCCGAAAACGTTCGTCTGCGGGACGCGAACGCGAACCACGGAAGTTCGCATGGAACCGTTCGCAGGCGAACCGTTCGGCCCAACTCTAGTGAAGGGTCACCAGGCTACCTATACAAGAGTGAGGGGGGTCATCAGGCTATCTATATGGAAGGTGTGTTAAAGTAATCTGGCTTCTTATACTAGAGGGAAGGAGGGGAGAGGTCATCAGAACACATATACTGGAGGGAAGGGGGTGTCATCTAAACTGAAGGAGGGGGAAAAGGTAATCTGGCTACCTATACTGGAGGAAAGGGTCAATGGGCCACCTATACTGAAGGGAGAGGGAAGGGTAATATGGCTACCTATACTGGAGGGAAGGGTCAACAGGCTACCTATACTGAAGGGAGAGGGAAGGGTAATCTGGCTATCTATACTTGAAAGGGGGGGGGGGGGGGGGGGCGGGGTCATCTGGCTATCTATACTGGAAGGGGCGGCTGCTGACAGTGGCCTTGGGCAGTAAAGAGTACAAATCCAGCCCTGAATAGAAGCAGAATCAGAATCATATATTTAGACAAGTACAAGGTGAGTTGACCCCGGAATTGGTTGTGGCACAAACAGGGTCGGTGGTGGTACCGTAAGCATACATTAGGTACAGTAGATATACAGTATATACATAGTGCATACATATACATACATTAGATACTCACAGTAGTTACAATGCATATAGAAGGGCATAGAGTAGAGAGTAGACTAAAGGCATAGCTAGAGCGGTCCATAAGAATGGACCCAGGAAAAGGACCCAGGAGAAAGGACCAGGGGGACATCCGCTGCTGTATATGGCACTCAAACGCTTCTCCAGTGATAATTTGAATCAGATGCCCCCAGGGCCGGTTCTAGACTTTTTGCCGCCTAAGGCAAACGTGTGAAAAATCCGCCGCCGGGGTATTTGGCACAGTAGCGAGGAGGGGGGTTGGCCCTTCCCCCCTCCCTCACCTGGGTCCCCCGATCTGCGCTCCCCATCCGGCTATTAAGTGCAGCAGCAGCGTATTAATACCAGGCAGTGGGTGGGGATGACTCACCTTTTCCGTGTTCCAGCGTGCGCTCCACTCTCCTCACTTCCTGCAATGCCATCCACTTACAATACAGTGGGCGGCATTGCAGGAAGTGACGATAGTGGACGCACGCTGGAATGCGGAAGAGGTGAGTCATCCCCACCCGCTGCCTGGTATGAATACGCTGCTGCTGCTGCACTTATAAGCTAGAGGGGGAGCGCAGATCAGGGGACCCAGGTGAGGGAGGGGGGAGGGGGGTCCAACCCTCCTCCCCACCGCTGTGCCCAATACCCCTTCTTGCCCGCTACCCCCACCCAGCTCAGTGGTCCCCCACACCAACAGCCAGGCGGGTGCCGCCCCCCCCCAACTTTGCTGCCTGAGGAACTTGCCTCACCCCGCCGAGACAGAAAGGAAGTGGAAGCTTCTGCACTGGAGACGAGTGGAGAAATGAGTGACACTGATGGCTGCTGTGGTGTGAAGGTGAGCTGGCTACCTATACTGAAATGGGGGTGGGAAAAGGAGTGATTAAGGGAGTCATCTGGCTACCTATACTGGAGGGAAGGGGTCATCTGGCTACCTATACTGGAGGGAAAGGGGGAGGGGTCATCTGGCTACCTATATTGGAGGGAAAGGGGGAGGAGTTATCTGGCTACCTATACTGGAGGGAAAGGGGGGAGGGGTTATCTGGCTACCTATACTGGAGGGAAAGGGGTAGAGGTCATCTCGCTACTTGTACTGAAGGGTCCCTGTTGAACGATAGTTGGGTGTGTATGTGTGACAAACGACTAGACGAGCGACTGATAACAGGAGGTTTGCCCGATCCAACCGGCGGATCAACTCACATGACTGTTGGGCTGATATCGTGCAGTTGGCCACATGTGTACAACTCGTTTTAAACGATGTGTACTTGTTTTGATTATTGCCATATCAAGCATTCTGTCATTCCACTTGTGTGCACAGTATGCAAATGAGTTGGTCCTTCAGTTGGTTGGTGCGTGGAAAATACAAATCGTGCAATCGTTTGGTTGTGCGGTCGGTCATGCGCTTCTTTGGACATGTGTACGAGCCTCTAGAGACAGTGGATAAGCAGAACAGCCAGGCAATGTGCATTGTTTTACAAGTAAATAATTGTTCAGCCTCCCTATCCCTCTCACCTCAGGTTCCCTTTTACAGGCGTGAATATAACAAGATAGGGTTATAGTAATTATCTCCTGGGTACATATGTTTGTAATGTAAAACTTTACTACAAAATGAAAGTCGTGGAAAAATACATCTTATCGGCAGCAGTAAATAGCATAATCTGTCACCTGACTTCTCGTTAAACATTGATAGCAAGCAAATAAAAAATAAAGTAGTTATCATCTGGAGGAAACGCAGCGAGATGGAAGACTGCGCCTTGCTTGCTGAGATGAGACATTAATGATTAATGCTAATTAAGGCAGACACGCTGCACCCATGTCCAGAGTTCGCGGAGAGGGGAGGAATCACCTCCATATCATATCTTCATCACCAATGTCATGTGACTGAGATCCTCACCTCCATATCATATCTTCATCACCAATGTCATGTGACTGAGATCCTCACCTCCATATCATATCTTCATCACCAATGTCACGTGACTGAGATCCTCACCTCCATATCATATCTTCATCACCAATGTCATGTGACTGAGATCCTCACCTCCATATTATCTTATCTGAAGAGCATACTGTCAGGCGCTATGTGACACTGGTCTAAATATTGTCATACATTTATTATTATTATTATTATTTAGTATTTATATAGCGCCGACATGTTCTGCAGCAGTGTACATACTACATATAGTCTGGTCATTAACTGTCCCTCCAAAGAGCTCACAATCTAATCCCTACCATAGTCATATGTCTATGTATGTATCGTGTAGTGTATGTATTGTAGTCTAGGGCCAATTTAGGGGGAAGCCAATTAACTTATCTGTATGTTTTTGGGATGTGGGAGGAAACCGGAGTGCCCGGAGGAAACCCATGCAGACAGAGGGAGAACATACAAACTCCTTGCAGATGTTGAGCTGGCTGGGATTTGAACCGAGGACCCAGCGATTAAAAGCAAGAGCGCTAACCACTATGCCACCGTGCTGCATCAGGTGATTTGACGGACGGACGGTCGGTCGATCGATCATCCGATCTGATAATTATAATCTAATCGGATGCAAATCGTTGTTGCCTTAGGCCTCTTTCACAGTGCGACGTTAAAGTCGCACGTTAGAAAATGTTTTAAGTGGACTAACGCACAGCAATACAAAGTCTGTGCAACATTCACAGTGCACACGTTGCGTTTGTGTGTAACGTAACATTATTAGAAAGTGCTGCATGCTGTGCGTTATGCATGTTATTAACTGCGTTGGACTGTTTGCACATGCTCAGCAATGACCTGGAAGCATACTTTTCCTTGCCTGTATGCCCTACTGTATGCGACGATAACAGTGAATAGAGTTGCGTTGTGACATTTTTGGGACGTTATTAGTTTGCATTGCAACTTTAACGTAGCATCAAAACGCAACGTCCCACTGTGAAAGTAGCCTAAAGCATTTCGAGCCAAAATTGGTCAAATGTATGGATCGGACATGCTGCAAGATGTCGGGGCTGACATGTTTGATCGGGTGCCCGACCATTCTCCAAAAAGACTTTGTAGTTTTTGAGAAAATCGATTTAAAAAAAAAATAGTTTTTAAACAAAAAAAATGACAAGTTTAAAAATCATTTTTCTTTGCATATTTAAAATTGATTTTCTCAAAAGCTTCAAGGTCTTTTTGAAAAATTCTTTTTTTTTACTTTTACCCACATGTCTGCTTAACATATGTAGCAATTTTAGTCGCAATAGCATGTATGGGGCTTTGCTATTAACCGTTAAAGTCTGCAAAAAAAAAATCGCAAAATTGCATGAAAATGACGTGAAAAATTAAGCGAAATTATGAAATATTACTATTGAATATAAAATGAATTACGATTTTCTCTGAAATTTCGCATTACGGTTATGATGCGTAATTGCGAATTTTGATGCAAAATTTTGCATTTGGGAAATTTTGGTCCACCACTGTTAGCCAATAAAAAGCTTATCTGAAGAACATACTGTCAGGCGCTGTGTGACACTGGTGTAAATGTTGTCATACATCAGGTGATTTGACGGCTGATCGATCATCCGATCTGATAATTATAATCTACTCGAATGCAAATCGGTGTCGCCTAAAGCATGCCGATCGATGATGCAACCAATTTCGAGCCAAAATTGGTCAAATGTATGGATTGAACATGCTGCAAGATGGCGGGCTGACATCTTCGATCGGATTCTGGGTGGCAACGGCGTGCGATAATCGAACAAAGAAAGGGACGGTAAACCCCTGGCCGCTGTCCCCCCTAGTGTACATGTACCCCTCAGGTACCCCTGAGTTAATACTTTACCTCTCTGCCCCGCCCGCTGCTGTGTCCGGACTACTCTTCCGGGTTCGCGCCCCACGTGGTTGCCACATGTTTGGAGCACTGGCACATGGAGCACCGGCAATGTGCACCGGCAATGTGCACCGGCAACCACGTGGGGTGCAAACTTGGAAAAAGAGTCCGCACACAGCAGCAATGTGGTAAAATATTATTGCAGTGGCACAGGGGTACATGTACACTGGGGGGCAGCGTCCGAGGGGCTGCTAGGTGAATGATGCGGTGTTGCAAGGCCGATTCCTGAGAGAATCGGTCTGCATTGTGTGGGCAAGCAACAGATTGATCTCTAATCGAATCTGATCTGTCTCTTGGTTGATCTGCCCATACATCTTCTGATGTGTGGGCACGTTAAATGTGCCACGCTTTGGTTCACCGTACACCGTACTGTGTGGAGTTTCATAGCATTAAGTATCTTTGTCTATGGCCACCATCAGACTAGTCTTACATGGAATGGTTAGTGATCAGATTAGATAAAGCAGGTCATTAATCATTCAATGTATGGCCAGATCGACCATTAAAGCTCATACTCATGGATGGCTCTTCCTTTAAGGCAAGGGGGGGCATTGCTCAAGGAACTGCCGGCCCCCTGCACTGCCTGCCCCCCCGACCTCCCCCTTAAGTCTTATGTGGGGGTGAAGGGGGGGCGCCTCACAATGTATTGCTTCAGCTGGCAAAAATTCTAGAAACTGCCCTGGAAAGCAGCATTGGCCACACTAGAGCTTCTCTACCAGTTTAGAGCTGCATATCTGCCCCAAAACTGGTGGAACTTCTACTGCTTCCACTGCTGAATGCAAAAAGAAAACAAAAAGGTTGATGCTTACTTCTGATAAACCCAGAGGCAGGGACAGACCCGTACCTCCCAACTTTATGAGATGAGACAGCGGGACACTTAAGCCACACCCCTGACACACCTCTGACACACCCCTAGTCAATCATATATATATATAGACTAGCTGATTGCCCGGCGCTGCCCGTGTATGTATTTGGCTGGTGTTGGCTCTGCATACTTTTTCTAACCCTAACACACAATTACTTAATGACCAAGTTTGTGAGCTTTGCTGTCTTTGGTATCAATAATTTGCAGTGAAATGAAAAAATCAGATTGGCTGTTTGTGGCTCCACACCCTTTTCTGAATTTGAACCCCAGTCACCCAATGACCAACTGTACCAGGTTTGAGGCCTGTGCCATTAACAGTGCAAGAATGGTAGCAATTAAATATTCCCCTTGAAAAGCAATAGGTGGAGCCTAATTTTGTAGGCTCCACCCACTTTTCTGAATATTAATCCCAGTCACCCAGTAACCAACTGTGCAAAGTTTAAAAACCCTGCCATTAACAATGTAAGAATGGCTGCAGTTTACATTTTCCCAGTGAAATTTGTATTTGTCTCCACCCACCGATGACTCGGCGTTGCCCGGGTATGTATTTGACTGGTGTGGGCTCCGCCCACTTTCTAACCCTAACGCACAAACACTCAATGACTAAGTTTGTGAGATTTGGGGTCCTTGGCATCAATAATTTGTATAATCCCATAGAAATTAAACAAATCAGATAGGCCGTTTGTGGCTCCGCCCCTCTCCAGCATTTGAACCCCAGTCACCCAATGACCAACTGTAGCAGGTTTGAGGCATCTGCTATTAACAGTGTAAAAATGGCAGCAATTTAAATATTCCACTTGAAAATCAACAGGTGAATTTTGATTGGCTATTATAGGCTCCACCCACTTCCCTGAATATTAATCTCAGTCACTCAGTGACCATCTGGGCAAAGTTTGTGAACCCTGCCATAAACAGTGTAAGAAGGGCTGCAGTTTACACTTTCCCAGTGAAATTTGTTTTTGGCTCCGCCCACTTTTTGTAACCTGGACACAAAGTCACTACTCAATGACCAAGTTTGTGAGCTCTGGGGTCCTTGGCATCAATAATTTGTATTTTCCCATGAAATGAAACAAATCTGATTCACCGTTTGTGGCTCTGTCCCCTTTTCTGAATTTGAACCCCAGTGACCCAATGACCAACTGTACCAGGTTTGATGCTTGTGCCATAAGTGCAAGAATGGCAGCAATTTTAATATTATCCTTGAAAAGTGTCATGTGATTTTTGATTGCCATTTTTAGGCTTCTCCCACCTTTCTGAATATTAATCCCAGTCACCCAGTAACCAGCTATGCTAAGTTTAAGAACCCTGCCATTAACAGTGAAGAAGGGCTGCAGTTTACAATTTCCCAGAAAAATCTGGTTTTAACTCCACCCACTTTTTGTAACCTGGACACACAGTCACTACTCAATGACCAAGTTTGTGAGCTTTTGGGTTCGTGGCATCAAAATTGTGCTAATGGAAGCAGTTTATCCAGCAAAGAAATCTGGCTGTTTTTGGCTCCGCTCCTTTACTGAATTTGAACATTTTTGCATTTTACCATTGAAATTAAACAAATCTAATTGGCTGTTTTTGGCCTGATCCCTTCAACCCCAGTCTCCCAGTGACTGACTGTAGCAGATTTTAGGCCTCTGCCATTAAGAGTGCATGAATGGCAGCAATGTAAATATTCCCCTTTAAATCAAAAGGTGAATTTTGATTGGCTGCTGTAGGGTCCACCCACTTTTCTGAATATTAGTCCCAGTCACCCAGTGGCCAACTGTGTCACGTTTGAGAACCCTGCCAATAACAGAATGGCTGAAATCAATCTAACAAATCTGATTGGCTGTTTGTGGCTCCACCCCTTTAGTGAATTTGGACCCTAGTCACTCAATGACTGACTGTATCAGGTTTGAGGCCTCTGCCACTAACAGTGTGAGAATGGTAGCAATGGGAATATTCCCCTTGAAAATAAATAGGTACATTTTGATTGGCTGTTGTAGGCTCCACCCACATTTCTGAATATTCATCCCAGTCACCCAGTGGCCAATTGTGTAAAGTTTGGGAACGCTGCCATGTTAAAAATGTAGTTGTTGGCACCGCCCACTTTTTGTAACCTTGACATACAGTCACTCAGTTATCAAGTTTATCGGTTTTGGGGTCCTTGGTATCAATACTTTGTATATTCCCATTGAAAAATAAACAAATCTGGCTGTTTGTGGCTCCGCCCCCTTTCCGAATTTGGACCCCAGTCACCCAGTGACCAACTGTACCAGGTTTGAGGAATCTGCTTTTCACAGTATAAGAGAATGGTAGCAGATGAAATATTCCCTTTGAAAATCAAAAGGTGAATTTTTATTGGCTGTTGTAGGCTCCACCCACCTTCCAAAATCTTAATCTCAGTCACCCAGTGACCAACTGTGCAAAGTTTGAGAACCCTGCCATTAACGGTGTAAAAATGGCTGCAGTTTATATTTTCCCAATAAAAGTTTTTTTTGGCTCCGCCCACTTTTTGTAAACTTGACACACACAGTCACTCAATGACCAAGTTTGTGAGCTTTCAGGTTCCTGGCATAAAAAATATGTGAATGGAAGCAGTTTATTCACCAAGGAAATCTGATTGGCTGTATGTGGCCCCGCCCCTTTAGTGAATTTGGACCCCAGTCACCCAATGACCGACTGTAGCAGGTTTGAAGCCTCTGCCATTAAAAGTGTAAGAATAGCAGGAGTTTAAATATTCCCCTTGAAAATCAATAGGTGAATTTTGATTGGTTGTTGTAGGCTCCACCCATTTTCTTGAATCGTAATCTTATTCACCCAGTGACCAAGTGTACCAAGTTTGAGAACCCTGCGATTAACAGTCTAAGAATGGCTGCAGTTTACATTTTCCCATTTAAATGAATGGCTGAAATTTGATTGGCAGTTTTATGCTCCGCCCACTTTTCCTGGATTTGTAACCTCGGTCACCAAGTGACCAACTGTGCCAAGTGTGGGGACTCTGGCTTGATTACTGTGAGAATGGCAGCCTTTTACATTTTTTCCATTGACTTGAATGGGTGAAATCTGATTTGCTGTTTTTAGCTCCGCCCACGTGTGCAGGGGGGCCGCGAGACCTCTAGAACATATCATCCCAGGTAGTAAGGGATCTGTGTACCAAGTTTCGTTCAAATCGGTCAAGCCGTTTTCGCGTGATCGCGGCACATACATACACACACACACACACATACATACATACACACATCCGATTTTATATATATAGATATATAGATATATATCCTTTATTAAATAAATAATTGTGGGTGGGGAGAAGGGTGAGGGTGCCCATGGGTGAGGAGGTAAAAAAATGATCAAGGCCCCAGCCTGTGGATGCGGTGTGTGGGATGCGGGTCTGGGATAATATTGTCCCTCCCTCCCTCCGAATGTGCCCCCCAGTGTCCCCCTGTATGTAGAGATTAAGAGCGCAGCGGAGCGGGCAAGTCTTACCATTCCTCCTCACGTACCGGGCATCTGGTCTTCTCCGCTTCCTGCTTCCTGTGACATCACAGGAAGTGGATGGAAGCTAGAGCCCGGTACGCGAGGAGGAATGGTAAGACTGCCCGCTCCGCTGTGCTCCTAATCTCTACATACAGGGGGACACTGGGGGGCACATTCGGAGGGAGGGAGGGAGGGACAATATTATCCCAGACCCGCATCCCACACACCGCATCCGCCGGCTGGGGCCTCGTTCATTTTTTTTGCACATCTGACCCCCCAGCCGCCCGGGACACTGGGGGGTCATAACGGGATAGCGGCACAGCCCCCCACAAATCGGGACTGTCCTGCCGAAAACGGGACGGTTGGGGGCTATGCAGACCTACCATGAAGCCACCTGAATCATGTGATTCAGGTGGCAAAATCTAAGAGGCGGCGTTTGGATTAATACTTTGGGCCACCTCCCCTCCGCTCACCCGCCTGCCTTCATGGCACACACACTACCCTCCTCATCCACATATCCCAGAATCCCTGTCCTCATTCGACCAGTGGCACCTGCTGCAACCAATCAGGCAGGTCACTGCTTCTTATCGAGTGCAGTGATTGGCCCTATGACGTTGTTGTGGTTCTGCCCAGAGAGACCGTCGGTACCAGTTAGCAAAAGGAGCAGCGGGCGGCTGTGTTTGGCCGGTCTGGTGTCAGCACCCCTGCCTAAATGGTCTCGTGCCAAAGCTTCTCCTCTGACTGGCCATAGTGATCTCTCACCGGGGATGGGGGAGGGGGGGAGGCGGTTGTCATTCTGCAAAGTTTGTTTCAAGCAGCAGAAAGACTAGAACTGGCCCTGCCCAGAACCAGGTAAGTAGAATGCTTTAAAAAATAAATTAGTAGTACTCCTTCCATATACCTCTCATTTCCTTTATCATACCTCTGTAGAAACCAAGGATCGAAACAAACCGAAGCCAAATTGGCCATTTCATGTAGATTGTATTTCACGCCAAGCACTCATTTTGCTGTAGAATCGATTTCACGATGAAAACAGTCGTCTTTTCCCCACTGTGTAGCTGTGCTGAGTGCTGGGTGGGGGGAATCTCGATTTTGTATTGTGTGACACCGGATTGGGAAAGGAGGGGGAGTATAGAGGGAGAGGTGCTGTATCATCAGTTCCATGATGAATAACCTACTTACCTACTAACCTGAATGACAAACTTGGGAGATATCCTCCTGTGCATTATAAGATGGAAGCTTCTCTTCATTGACAACAGTTTACCGACTTGCTCAGTGCTGCATATATTCTTTATTAGGTACAGGTAGCCATACACTTACAGTACGGAGGAACTTTAACCAAGAATTGAACTTCATCCCAAGCAGTAGCTGATTCCCCCCTTCCCACGAGAAATATTTGCCTTTTCTCCAATAGATCATCAGGGGGGTCTGTATGGCTGATATTGTGGTGGAACTATAATGGATGAAAACTGAGGAATAATGCTTTTTTCCAATGATTTTCTTATTTTATCCTTTAAAATACATATAACATAAAATAATTAGGAAAAAGTACCACACGAAGAAAGTTTAATTTGTGACAAAAAAAACAACGATATAGATCATTTTGGTTTGATAAGTAGGGATAAGGTTATTGGCAAATGAATGGGAGGGGCGTGATGTGAAAATTGCTGCTGTAGGGGAATGGCTATTATTTCAATTGAGAACTGCACATACTGTAAGAAGGATTTGTTGTGGCATACGTATGAAAACGCCGCCGGGAGACTTGGGCGCAGAATACAGCCGGTATATGGCTTATCCTGCTGCTGCACAACTTCCCGGCGGCGTTAAATACTATTCCCCCTCCAGGTCCACGTGGATGGTGGGAAATGATGTAATTCGGCTTCCAGCTATTGCTGGCGGCCGAATGACAGTGTTTTAAAAGTAATTTCAGCTCCGTCTTCTGATGGCGCCGAAGTTACTCCCTGTGCGCCGCTATAGCCATAATACCTGTTACGGTGTATGGTGGTGCCGGCCGCGCCCAAATCTCCTACGCTGGATGTGACATGCTCATTTGTTGTGTGTCATCACTATTCTTGCTTTACATTTGGGCTGATTTAGTGTAGTTGTAAGTACATTTATGCTTTTACACCTCACCCTAATCAATTGGACTTTTGCCGCCAATCCGATCCCGTTTTGAAGCTCCTTCCTGTGGAGCAAGAATCCTGTTCCATGTTGTAATTCTACTAGCAATGAAATGGGGGCTTTTAGCAGTCCATTACCGCCAGCTATTTCTTGTAGGGTAATGGTTACTCATTCACTTTAATGGATTGTTTTGCTGTTTGCACAAAAAAAACGTAAGAAACAGCTGAGACAGAAATGCTGTAATTGAGGAATTACTCCTATAAGCGAATAGCTAAATGATAAAATGCGCAGATAGCTTTTTATAGCATTGATGGGATGCTCGGAAGGCGTCACATGTCATTCTGCGCCTCGCATGATGCTTCAGGACAACAACACTAAAGCTTTATTAGTATCTAAAATAGCATAACATTATGTCACAAGAAGGAATGTGTGTGACCGGCCAGTTACATGGTTACATTTAGTTGGGTTTAAAATAGACATACGTCCATCCAGTTCAGCTATAAAGTATGGTACTGCGCTAGCCTGCACCCTCACATATCTCAGCTGATCCAGAGGAAGGCAAACAACCCTTAAAGAGGAACTTTAGCGAAAAAGGGGGAAAAAAAAAATCAATATATTGCAAATTGAGAAGATAGATCAAGAAATGATTGATATTTGCCATGTTGTTTGATCCACAATCAGCCTGCAGGTCATCATCTTTACTACTGGCAGACATGAAAAAAAAAACTAGACAGTACACCAACTGCCATTATCTATAACCACACCCCCTTACAACACGATAGGCTTAAAGTTTTTTTTTTTTTAACCAGTTCAGCGCCACAGTGTCGAAAAACGCATGCATCCGAGCATCATTCACCTCCCATTCATTCGCCAATAACGTTATTGCTACTTATCACAATTATTTGATATATATCTTGTTTTTTCCGCCATTAATTAGGCTTTCTTTGGGTAGTACATTTTGCTAAGAATTATTTTTTTCTAAATCCATTTTAACAGGAAGATTAAGAAACAAATGAAAAAAAATCATTATTTCTCAGTTTTTGGCCATTATAGTTTGAAATTAATATACGCTACCATAGTTAAAACTCATGTATTTTATTTGCCCATTTGTCCCAGTTATTACACCATTTAAATGATCTCCCTATCACAATTTATGGCGCCGATATTTTATTTGGAAATAAAGGTGCATTTTTTCAATTTGCGTCAATCACTATTTTTAAGCTTATAATTTAAAATAATATAATAACATACTCTCTTGACATGCATATTTAAAAAGTACAGACCCTTGGGTAACTATTTATGTTGTTTTTGTTTTATTGTATTTTTTTGAAAATAAAAAATGTATTTGGGTAATTTTTGGTGTGGGAGGGAAACAGCTAATTTTACATGTAAAATAATAGAATTGTTTAATAAAAAATGTATGTGGGTGCAGTTTACTATTTGGCCACAAGATGGCCACAGTCAAAAAAGTCCTGGATGCGAACGATCTCGCATCCAGGAACTACAAAGAGGCTGGGAAACCTTTTTCCGGGCAGAAATACTGTGCTCTCTGAATAGAAAGCGTCTGTATTTCTCCGGGGGACTTAGATCAGTGAATGGGAATTATATTCCCATTCACTGATCGGGGGCTAGCGGCGGGCGGCGGGAGCCCGATCGCGCGCACCATGCGGCGGCAGCAGCAGAGCCTATCTGGACGAGTAAGTTCGTCCAGAAAGGCTGAACTGGTTAATTGATATACACAGACCCGGATTTACATTACAGGAGCCTATAGGCACAGATTTCCTGGCACCTTAGACTTTGCCCTCCATGAACCCACAAACCCCACCAAACTGCACCCCAAGTGTGCTGAATGGCCCAGCTGTCACTTCTCCCTTACTTCCCTTGCCTGTCATAGGTAGCTATAAGTGCCCCTTAGTATTAGCTAGCCAGAAGTGCCCTCAATATTAAGTAGCTAGAGGTGCCCCCAAGTAATAGGTAACCAGAGGAGCCCCTGGCTGAAAGGAGATCTCATCAGTGGAATGCCGAGAGCAGTGGGAGTAACCTCTCATTTACACTCTCATCAGGACGCTGCATAGGGAATGAGAGGGAGAGAGGTACTCGGGGAGGGGAGTGAGCCACCTTCCCATCATCAGGCGCCTGTAGGCATGTGCCTACAGTGCCATATGGTAAATCTGGCCCTAGAAATACATATTTGCAAACGAGATAAACAGAGGAACACCAAGAGCCCCAATAGTGTAGTATGTATTGACAAAGGGGATAATGACAAAGAGTAATAGTTGTTATACTCACAAGCATGGGTCACCAATAGGCAACCACTGTAAAGGCAGGTGGGGAGATTATCCTGACCCCACTCAGGAATAAGAAGTCGCTCTCTGTAGATAGTAGAAAAGGGTCGCAACCCTCCACCCAGGGTGGATACAATATTATATAGGAGAGAACAGAGGCGCCAAAAGGGTAAAAAGGGTTTTAAATGAGCTTAAAAGCCAAAAATTTGGTAATTAGAGGAGGCAGTGGTGGACTTACCTCCTCCAAGCAGACACAACACGACTGTACATTCAGTCTATTTATTAACGAACTCCAGATAAAACAAAGCAACGCGTTTCACGGGTCAGTGCCCGCTTCCTCAGGCAATAGAAAAAGGAGTTACAGCATCTAGCAAAACAAACAACACTCGGCACCTCTGTCCAGAGGCGCTGAGTGTTGTTTGTTTTGCTAGATGCTGTAACTCCTTTTTCTATTGCCTGAGGAAGCGGGCACTGACCCGTAAAAACGCGTTGCTTTGTTTTATCTGGAGTTCGTTAATAAATAGACTGAATGTACAGTCGTGTTGTGTCTGCTTGGAGGGGGTAAGTCCACCACTGCCTCCTCTAATTACCAAATTTTTGGCTTTTAAGCTCATTTAAAACCCTTTTTACCCTTTTGGCGCCTCTGTTCTCTCCTAGAAATACATATGCACAGAGGTAGATACTAGTTGCTTGTCAGTTGGAAAATGCTGTTATTTCCCACAATGCAACAAGGTTCACAGACAGGAATGTGTCAGGACCATGGTCATGACATCACACTGTGGGGGGTTCACCACAATATCAGCCATACAGACCAACCTGGTGATCTAGTCGAGAAAAGGAAAAGATTTCTCCTGGGGAAGGGGATATCAGCTACTGATTAGAATGAATTTCAATCCTGGGTTACAGTTCCTCTTTAAAGAGAAACTTACACAGGGGTGGGGGGGGGGGGAACTTACCTGGGGCTTCTACCGCCCCCTGCAGTCGATCTGCGCCTGCGCCAGTACTAAACGAGCCTTGGTTCCACCGCCACAACTTAGTTTCGCTTTCAGTGACTGTGCCTGCATAGCACTGGCCATGCGTATCCTCATTCGGGCTCCTGTGTACAGGAGTGTCCTGCGCAGGCACAGTACGAGAAAAGCGAGTTAGCCTGTTTATTATATACATACACCCTGAAGAAACGCCCAAAGGGGCGTGAAACGCGTCGGTGGGCGGAACCACTCCACGTCTGGCCAGACCTGCCTACCACTACGCAGTACGCCAGATTACTGCTTGCCGGAGACGCGAGAAACGCGGACCAGGAGCGTGAGCTAAAAGCGGAGACCCATGGACCAAACTAGGGATGGTCGGAATGCCAATTTCCGATTCCGCGGTAAATCCGCATTCCGTCATTTACCAATTACCGATTCCGCTTTCCGCTACCAATTTCCGCTAAAGTCGGCGGATTTTTACTGTAATGTAAAATGCAGAAAATAGGCAGATGTACAGTAGATTTTCTGCATTTTACATTACAGTAAAAATCTGCCGACTTTAGCGGTTAATAGCAAAGCCCCCGTAAGTCCTAGAAACACCAAATTTTCAGGGTTTATTAAACAGAATCTTCTGAATAAGATGCAAAAAAAGTTTTCAAAAAGACCTTATAGTTTTTGAGAAAATCGATGTTAAAGTCGGGCGGAAATTTCCGCGATTTCCGGCAGAAATCCACCTACGGCACTTGCATTACCGATTTCCGCATCCCGATGCGGAAATGTAATTTCCGATCGGAATTTTGGAAATTGCATTTCCGCGGAATCCGAATGAGCATCCCTAGCCCAAACATGCTGGGACGCCAGCCTGCCGAGGGTCCGCTAAAATCGCCGCCCAGTCACCGCACTCCGTGCATATGCTGAAGCATCGACCAGCAACTGGTATGAGAGAGGCGTCACGGCAGGATACTATGTGGTGAGGTACCTGCGCAACTCTGCACTACTGTAATCTATGAAATGTGGACTGCTGTTCAGTACTAACTACACTACTTATTAATGTGCTAGCACGAGAAGATGTCAAACGCTTGAGCTAAAATGCACTAACTGGATATATGCCTACATGCCTAGCTTCCCTGGCTTGATTAACTGCACGGATATATACTACTAACATCTTGTAGAGTGTCCAACTAAGGAAAAGTGAAAAGCTAACTAAGCAACTATAGCAGACCTATATTTCTGAGTAACTATACGCATGAGTATGTGTGAGGGGTATGCTTGCTGTATGTTATTATAAGCTGGCCAGCAATGTGGCATCTGTAGTTCCGCTGTACTTTCTATTGATTTTTATTATACCCTATATTCTTTCCTTGATCCCGATTTCCCTATTTTAATGCTTTATCACTACTGAATAAATAATTAATTTTGATACGTTTACCTATATACACGGAATACCCAATCTTTTTGAATTTAAAATGCAAATGACTGGTAGTGTATTTCAGTGCAGTGCAAATTTGAAAAAGCGTACACCGTTTTGATAGAGTTATTTCTCACAAATAAACAACGCTGTAGCCTGCACAGCTATACAGATCCCAGAGGTTTAGTCACCTCTAATGTTTATATTAGCCTGTTTATTATGCAGACCCCCCCCCAAAAAAAAAACGAAAACAAAAAAACATTCTTGTAGATTAGAGATCTTTACTAGTGGCTTTAGAGCTCTCATTAAACAAACATTTCACAGAAATCACCTGCCAGCACTAACGATATTGTCAACTGTGATACGTTTCAGAAAGTAATAATCAAAGAGGGGATTTTTTTTTTCAATGGGTAAACAATGACTAAATTATTTATAAATGAATACTGCGGTAAGCAATTTTATTCATTTATTTATTCATTATGTTATTTTGACTACAGGTCCTTCTGAAGTCTTCTGTATGCACACTACGCATAAAGCTCTAGCTGTTTAATTGAAATGCGTTTGAAAAACCAATTACATCTCAAGTTTAATGTACCTAGATATTCCTCCAGATAAAGTTACAGCATGTGACTACACACATGCATGTGGCTTCCTAAAGAGGACCTGAACTCTTCCACACGCGACAAGGTGAACACAGAGAAATCACGTGCATGAAGAAAGGGCGCAGTGAAAAAGAGCCCGGCTGGATAACGAAATGGAGCCTGTGGATAACGAAATCAGATAACGATAAACATCGTTGTCAAACTTGGTTAACGATAAATACTGTTGTAAAACAGACGGGTAATAATAACGAAAAGATATTAACGTTAAAAATTGTTACGTAATTCAACAATACAGCTTAACCCAACCCTACTCTAACACAGAACCTGGTGGTGCCTAAAACTAACCACTCCCCCTGGTGGTGCCTAACCCTAACCACGCTCCCAGTGGTGCCTAACCCTAACCAACCCCCCTTCCCGGTGGTACCTAACCCTAACCACCCCCCTGGTGGTGCCTAATCCTAACCACCCCCCTGGTGGTGCCTAACCCTAACCACCTCCCCGGTGGTGCCTAATCCTAACCACCCCCCCGGTGGTGCCTAACCCTAACCCTAACCCCCCCCATTGCCTAAAACTAACAGCCGCCCCGGTGCTGCCTAACCCTAACCACTCCCCCTGGTGGTGCCTAACCCTAACAGCCATTTACGCATAGAAACGATATCTTTGATAACTTAAAACATACAAGCAAAATAATATGACAAAAACTATAACGTTGCTAGCTTCTAAAACGATAACACACTTCAAAAACTATAATGTACTAATGTTATAACAATATTTATCGCAGCGCCCTTTTTTCTGCTTTTTTCGCTGTATTAACGATAATTACATTAAAGTCTATGGCAGCGCCCTTTTCGTCCACCCTCAGCTAGCACCCTTTTTTCTTGCTACCGAGAAATCCACCCTGTGTGTGTTTATAGAGAACAGCCTGTCTAATTATCTCTTCTCAGCAAGTTGTGAGCTTGTGTAAGGGCCCGTTTCCACTAGTGCGGTGCGAATCGCTGGGATTCCACCGCTGACAAAATCGCATGCGGATGCGATTCCGCATGCAATTTTTGCCGCGATTTCGCATGCGATTTCGCATAGGCAGGCTATCAGCGATTTTAACCATGTCACTGCCTGGCTCAATGTACATTAGTTTTAGTGCGATTTCGCACGCGAAATCGCGGCAAAAAACGCATGTGCGTTTTCCCCTATTAAATACATTGCCTGCGAATCGCCTGCATTCCACACGCAGGCGAATTCTGCAGGCCCTACCGTGCAGAAAAATCCTGCACAGAAAAACGCACCAAAAAACTGACAAGTGGAAACAGTCTCATCCACTTGTATTAGTTATGCGAATCCGCATGCAGACAACGCATGCGGATTCGCTCTAGTGGAAACGGGCCCTTATTCAAGCTGTCAGCTGTCTGCCAAATTCTGAGCTAATATGTAAACACAGGAGATTAACCCTTTCTGTGCTCCCAGGATAACAGGAAAGTAACCTCTCTGCAGAATCTTGGTAGGAGTTCTATAAGATGTAACAAAGAAATGTTTTTCAGGTCTGCTTTAAAGTGCATTTTCTATATTGCTGTAGAAATAATTACATTGCCCTTTCAGTCTAGCCATGTAATTTTGTTATAGTTGTGTAGGAATCAGATCCTGTGTAAAATGTGCTTATGCCAACAGCACAGCCCTTTTCGGGATATTTTAAACTTTATTACGTATAATATTACTTTATACATCACTTCAAATCCTACTTCACCCTTTTTTAACTGCATGTCATAGAAATAAAAAAATAAAAAAATGCATTTTGATTGTATTGCAAAATGTAACCCTATGGCTAAAAAAAATGAAGTTAGCCTCCACCTCCCTACCTTGTAAAAGCCCATACTCACCTCACAATTTTTCCAATGATTTTTCCGACGGCTGGCAATTTTTTTGAGCGACGAACGATCATTTCTGCAATCTCGCGACATTCACACGATAGGCGCAAGCTGGAAGTCAAGCGATTGCAGGTCTTAGTAGTCTGGAATCTTACAGATCATCATCCGCTGTGACCAGAGCCGGTTTTAGACTTTTTGCTGCCTGAGGCAAACTTGTGAGGATGCGCTCCCTCCTCAGTCAGGACAGCAGTGCCACCTTCTCCCTTCTGCTGTGCAAGTCAAATGAAACACTGCTGCTCTCCTGCCTCCCCCCCTCCTCATTCACTGTCAGACTCCTCACACAGCACAACAAGCTGCTTTTCCCCAATGATGATCTCTTCACCTCTCTCTCCTCTTGCTTTTCCTATTACTCTGACTGCATGCTGAAACAAAAAATGCTGCGCCTGTAATCTCTGCGCCTGATGCAAATGTATCACCTTGCTTCATGAGAGAACTGGCTCTGGCCGGGATGGTTGTTATCACTGCGCGTTGCTAAATGTCATTTGTGTGATCGAGTGCCTGTACCTGCCGTCACGTGACGCCACATGTACCCGCCCACAGAACAATCGATCGGGGAGCGCTCGGCGTCAGTGGACGCCGCTGGGATCCATCTTCCTGAGTCATGGGGTGTGTATTCAGCTTAACCCTATACCTTCAGGCCCTTTTCTACTTCCTGCATTTCACACCCGAAAGTCGTATTCCTCGCATTTTGCGGATTGCAATGGCACCATAATTAGCACGTAAATTGCGGTGCTGTTTTTCCACTTGCACAATTTGTTACAGAATTGCAATTGCCAGCTTGCTGCATTTTCTTTGTATAGGAGCGCAGAAAAATCGCACAGCAATCGCGTCACTGTGCGAATTTCCCCACAGTTTAGAGACTCAAACTATTTTCCTGCTCAGTTCTTTTTTTCTACCGCCGGAAATCGCAAACGCACCACAATCGCACCATACACTCGAAGGATCACGGTCGGATCTCAACGGTATCACCGCAGTGTAAAAGAGCCCTTCTAATGTCTACTCCTAACTGAGGGGCAGACATATAATAATAATTGTAACATTTATATAGCACATTTCTCTTGTCAGATTCAAAGCACTTCAGAGCGGTAGCAACTAGGGGCGTGCTCAATAGGCATCGCTAGGCAGTCTTGCCCAAGGACTCTTTACTGAATAGACACTGGCTTACTGAACAGGAAGAGCTGAGATTGGAAAGCTGGTCTCCTATGTCAGAGGTAGAGCCCTTAACCAATACACTATCCAGCCCCCACATGCCCATGTAGTCTGTGCAGCTACAGGGCCCTCCCACATCTCTGCTCCTCACTGATTGGCTGAGGGCAGTTCAGTGTGACACAAGGCTGAGAAAGGAAATACATCTCACCCCTCTGCAGAAGCTGCTGAAATATGATCTATGCTGTGCTCCCATGTGTTTACAAAGCTAGCTATATATGACAGTGCACTTTCTAGAACAGAGCTCAATGGGGAGGAGGGCTGGCAATGCATACACCATTTCATGCAGGAGAAAAGAAAGAGTTAGGGCTGGTGCACACCGAGCGGCTTTTTGGGCGTTTTCAGATCCGCTTGCGGCTGCGGATCTGCTTGGTCAATGTATCTCAATGGGGTGGTGCACACCAGAGCGGCAGGCGTTTTGCAGAAACGAAAAATGCCTGGGTGAGGCATTTTTTGGATTGCGGGTGCGTTTCTGCCTCAATGTTAAGTATAGGAAAAACGCAAACCGCTCTGAAAAACGGCAGTTCAGAGCGGTTTTGCCGGCGTTTTTGTTACAGAAGCTGTTCAGTAACAGCTTTACTGTAACAATATATGAAATCTACTATACTGAAAACCGCAGCAGCAATCCGCAAAACGCTAGCAAAACGCCTCATAAAAATAAAAAAAAGCGTTTAAAAATCTGCTAGCGTTTTGCGGATCTGCTAGCGGGTTTTGGTGTGCACCAGCCCTAAGGGAGGAAATGACATCAGGATTGGCTTCAGTCAGAGTCAAAAAATGCCTGGGACCATTTTCTCTTTATTTGCTATATAAAATTCACTAAAATCAAAATGTGGACAGAGCTCAGAGGCTTCTGAGCAGAACAGATTATCCAAATGATGGTGCTATTATTGAAGAAAAAGTTACCTACAGATGTACTTGGCTAGTTGGCTGGCATGCTTTAATAATTACTTGCTAGCAAGCTGCTCCTGTGTGGTCAGATCACAGGCAAGTCATTCCAGCCCCCAGCCTGTGTCTGATGACTAATTAACTTAAGTTAACTGTATTTAACGGAGTAGAGGGCACTTAGGGAGGGCACAGCGATCCCCGGGGGGCGCCGCCACTGGCAGTGTGTAGAGCTGATTTGGTAAGGATTGTTTCTCTTTCTTAGAAGAAGCGGAGCTCCCCTTTAAATAACCCTCAGCCTGTATTCACAGCTGCAGAATGCTAATGGATTCTTGCAGAGACGATGTGGTAAGCCGTGCTTGGACTGGGGCTGGGCCTAATTACTGCCTGGCATTTTGCTGCCACTAAGGTCCGCCGCATCGCTCTGCGGGTCTGACGACTGGGCTCAGCAGGGAGTGAAATTTAAAAAATCAATTTCATAACTGGGAAAAATATGTGGAAAAAATTCTGTTTATCCTGCTAGCGGGGGGGGGTGAGTCATCTGTGTGCATTACTGAGGCAGCGCCGTCCGCATTCTGCCCTCGCTAAGTGTGCCTCGCTCTGACGCAAAACACCGCAGAAACATCAGAGAAAAAAGACATTGCTATTTCAACCCAATTTCTTGCTAAGTACCCAGCTGCTGGCAAACTACAAAAACCAGCAAGCACAGCCGCTGGTTGGCAGACAGATGTGCGTCAAGGAAAAGTCCATAAAGATGCATTAAATTAGGCATTAATTTACATTTCTATTATGTATTTATACAGCACTGACATCCTCTGCAGCACTTTACAGAGTACATAGTCATGTCACTGACTGTCCTCAGAGGAGCTCACAATCTAATTCTACCATAGTCATAGTCTGATGTCCTACCATATTGTTATTATGTATTTATATAGCACTGATATCTTCTGCAGCACTTTACAGAGTACATAGTCATGTCACTGACTGTCCTCAGAGGAGCTCACAATCTAATCCTGTCATAGTCCTAGTCTAATGTCCTACCATATTATTATTATGTATTTATATAGCACTGACATCTTCTGCAGCACTTTACAAAGTACATAGTCATGCCACTGACTGTCCTCAGAGGAGCTCACAATCTAATCCTACCATAGTCATAGTCTAATGCCCTACCATATTATTATTATGTATTCATATAGCACTGACATCTTCTGCAGCACTTTACAGAGTACATAGTCATGTCACTGACTGTCCTCAGAGGAGCTCACAATCTAATCCTACCATAGTCATAGTCTGATGTCCTACCATATTATTATTATGTATTTATATAGCACTGACATCTCCTGCAGCACATTACAGAGTACATAGTCATGTCACTGACAGTCCTCAGAGGAGCTCACAATCTAATCCTACCATAGTCATAGTCTGATGTCCTGCCATATTATCATTATGTATTTATATAGCACTGATATCTTCTGCAGAACTTTACAGAGTACATAGTCATGTCGCTGACTGTCCTCGGAGGAGCTCACAATCTAATACCTACCACAGTCAAAGTCATGCGATTTTTCTGATGCAGATTTTCCCATAGGCATTCCTTGGAGTCAGTTTTTCTGCATCCAATCTGCGTGTAGTGAAAACAGGCCCAGGAAAAAACCCCAAGTAAGTAAAAATTCAATCTTTTCCTCAAATTCAGGTGTGCTTTAAAGGCAAGGTGCGAGCAGAAAAAAAAAGATATACTTACCTGGGCTTCCTCCAGTCCCTGGCAGCCCATGTGTCCCTCGCCACAGCTCCAGTGTCCCAGGATCTTCTCGATTGCAGATGCTGACCTTGTCAGATCGGCATCTTCTGCGCCTGCACAAGCGTGCGGGCCGCTCGTGATTGCACTCACGTGGCCTGGAGCGTTATTCGCAGGCACAGCAGGGCAGAGGGTCATTCTAGCGTTTTTGGGGTACCACAAGAGCATCGGGAAATACGTCAAGGTCCTCTCAAGCATCGCACAGGTTCTGATCTTTGTCTACTTTTAGTGTGCTACATTGAAAAGAGACCCTCTTTACCATTTAGAAAAGTTCCTGGATACAAGCGTAGGTTCTCAGCCTGAGCCTGCGTATGCGGCACAGTACACAATAACACAAGAGAGGAGGGGAACAATACAATAAAGAGAGACAAGAACTCATTTCTAAATAAATGCAGACGCACCGAATCTATGGTTGCTATGGTGACTGTGACGTCATAGGTCAAACCAATGTGTTTGGTTGCTTTATCAATCTCCTGCACACAAAGCGTTGCAGAGCAGACACTCTAGCAGTGCAGCCTCACAGATCTTTCCCCGCCACTTATAAACAGTAGAGTTGGGCCGAACCTCCGATTTTCGGTTCGCGAACCTCCGCGAAAGGTTCGGTTCGCGAAAAAGTTCGCGAACCGCAATAGACTTCAATGGGGAGGCGAACTTTCAAAGTTTTAAAAATTCTATACACTGCAAAAATGATAGAAAACATGTTTCAAAAGCTCTAATGCCTGGAGTTACACCTAATTGAGTGAAATACACTTTTGCTTCGAGAACCCACCCTCCCTCCCTCCTCCAAGCAAGGTCCTTTATACCATTTGCCTACCTACACTAATTAGTTATGGAACAGCTGCTACACACTCTGCTAGGGAGTTTTTACTCTCCCTCCTCCCACCTCCCTCCTCCCACCTCCCACCTCCCTCCTCCCTCCTCCCACCTCCCTCCTCCCTCCTCCCTCCTCCCACCTCCCTCCTCCTCCTCCCACCTCCCTCCTCCCACCTCCCTCCTCCCACCTCCCACCTCCCACCTCCCTCCTCCCACCTCCCTCCTCCCACCTCCCACCTCCCACCTCCCACCTCCCTCCTCCCACCTCCCACCTCCCTCCTCCCACCTCCCACCTCCCACCTCCCACCTCCCACCTCCCACCTCCCACCTCCCTCCTCCCTCCTCCCTCCTCCCTCCTCCCACCTCCCTCCTCCCTCCTCCCACCTCCCTCCTCCCACCTCCCTCCTCCCACCTCCCTCCTCCCACCTCCCTCCTCCCACCTCCCTCCTCCCACCTCCCTCCAACCCTTCAACCTATTCCCTCCTCCCTCCGGGAGGAGGGTGTCTTCTGGCAGGGAATTATACTTTTTTAAAAGCCAGTATATATCATACCATAGCTGGGAATCGAACCCAGATCACACTGCATGGTGGACACGTCAGTGCATCACCCTAAGCACTGTACCACTACAGTAGTAAGTGAAGCTACGGTAAAATGTACCATTAATGCTCAATGCAATAGAACCATTAGGTTGCTTAAAGGAGAACTGTAGTGAGAGGTATATGGAGGCTGCCATATTGATTTCCTTTTAAGCTATACCAGTTGCCTGGCAGCCCTGCTGATCTATTTGGCTGCAGTAATAATAATAATTATAATCCAAACATTTGTATAGCGCTTTTCTCCTGTCAGACTCAAAGCGCTCAAGAGCTGCAGCCACAGGGACGCACTCAAGAGGCCACCCTGCAGTGTTAGGGAGTCTTGCTTTGAACTCCTTACTGAATAGGTACTTGACCTAGCCAGGATTCGAACCCTGGTCTCCCATGTCAAAGGCAGAACCCTTAACCAGTACACTATCCAGCCACTGTCGTGTGAATCCCACCAGAAACAAGCATGCAGCTAATCTTGTCAGATCTTACAAAAATGTCAAACACCAGATCTGCTGCATGCTTGTTCAGGGTCTAGGGCTAAAAGTATTGGAGGCAGAGGATCTGCAGGATAGCCAGGTAACTGGTATTGCTTAAAAGGAAATCAATATGGTAGCCTCCATTTACCTTTCACTACAGTTCTCCTTTAAAGGGAACCTTAACTGAGAGTGATATGGCTGTTTCCTGTAAACAATACCAGTTGCCTGGCAGTCCAGCTGATCTTTGTGACTGCAATAGTGGCTGAATCACACCCTGAAACAAGCATGCAGCTAATCCAGTCTGACTTCAGTCAGAGCACCTGATCTGCATGCTTGTTCAGGGGCTGTGGCTAAAAGTATTAGAGACACAGGATCAGCAGGCGATTCAGGCAACTGGTATTATTTAAAAGGAAAAATCCATATCCTTCTCCGTTTAGGTTCCCTTTAAGGATTTGTAGCATAAAAGCCAACTCACATTGGCTGGGATTCGAACCTGGGGTCTCTCTGTATGGTGGACAAGCACACTATCCACTATACCAACTGAAGCTGGCCTGAAAATGCTGGCCTGAAAATGCTGGCCTGAAAATGCTGGCCTGAAAATGCTGGCCTGAAATTGCTGGCCTGAAAACAAGCTGCATGCTTGTTTCAGGGTGTGATGCAGCTTGTTTTCAGGCCAGCAATTTCAGGCCAGCAATTTCAGGCCAGCAATTTCAGGCCAGCTTCAGTTGGTATAGTGGATAGTGTGCTTGTCCACCATACAGTG
Source organism: Hyperolius riggenbachi (assembly GCF_040937935.1). Classification (NCBI taxonomy): domain Eukaryota; kingdom Metazoa; phylum Chordata; class Amphibia; order Anura; family Hyperoliidae; genus Hyperolius; species Hyperolius riggenbachi. Next base: position 40,832,994 of record NC_090647.1, on the reverse strand, counting down.
AGACCCAGGTTCGAATCCCAGCCAATGTGAGTTGGCTTTTATGCTACAAATCCTTAAAGGGAACCTAAACGGAGAAGGATATGGATTTTTCCTTTTAAAATAATACCAGTTGCCTGAATCGCCTGCTGATCCTGTGTCTCTAATACTTTTAGCCACAGCCCCTGAACAAGCATGCAGATCAGGTGCTCTGACTGAAGTCAGACTGGATTAGCTGCATGCTTGTTTCAGGGTGTGATTCAGCCACTATTGCAGTCACAAAGATCAGCTGGACTGCCAGGCAACTGGTATTGTTTACAGGAAACAGCCATATCACTCTCAGTTAAGGTTCCCTTTAAAGGAGAACTGTAGTGAAAGGTATATGGAGGCTACCATATTGATTTCCTTTTAAGCAATACCAGTTACCTGGCTATCCTGCAGATCCTCTGCCTCCAATACTTTTAGCCCTAGACCCTGAACAAGCATGCAGCAGATCTGGTGTTTGACATTTTTGTAAGATCTGACAAGATTAGCTGCATGCTTGTTTCTGGTGGGATTCACACGACAGTGGCTGGATAGTGTACTGGTTAAGGGTTCTGCCTTTGACATGGGAGACCAGGGTTCGAATCCTGGCTAGGTCAAGTACCTATTCAGTAAGGAGTTCAAAGCAAGACTCCCTAACACTGCAGGGTGGGCCTCTTGAGTGC